>NW_020946557.1:6688061-6773466 GCF_900497805.2 Vombatus ursinus | reverse complement strand
TTTCTTTCTTTCTTTCTTTCTTTCTTTCTTTCTTTCTTTCTTTCTTTTTTTCAGCCAAAGACAAGGTTTATTAGAACATCCGTCATATTGGGCAGACTCTTAAAGAGTCTGAACATTAGTGAGCTACTGGCTTTTAAGAATCTGAGCCTTGGAGCATTTCACCATCATGTTTATAGATAGCTTGGATTTTCTCATTTGAGAACTGTCTGTTCATAGCCCCCTTTTTTAAAAAATAAAAACTATCTATTGGTGAATGGCTCTTATTCTTAAGATATTTGAATCAATTCCTCATGTATCTTTATCAGAGACCTTTATCAGAGAAACCGGCTGCAAATATTTTCCCCAATTAATTGTTTCCCTTATAAGACTTAAGAAATTTGATTAATACAATGACAAATCATAATTGCAGAGGACCAGTGTTGAAGCACGCTGCCACCTCCTAACAAACAAGTGATGGACTCTAGGTGCAGAGACATAGAATTTTTGGCATGCAAATGGGTGAAATTGATTCACTTGACTATGGTTATTTGTTTAAAAAAAAACTTTTTTTGAGGCTAGTAATAGAATTGAAAAGGGAGAAGGAAGAAGGAAAGAGTAGAAACAGAAAGAGGAGGGGAAAGAGGAGGAGGTAGGGAAGAGAAAAAAGAGAAAGAGGAGGGAGGAGGAGGGAAAAGAAAAAAGGAAGAGGAAAGAGGAGGAATAGGAGAGAGGGAAAGAGGAGGAATAGGAGAGAGGGGAAGAGGATGGAGAGGAGGAAAATAAAAAGCAGGAAGAAGAGTAGAAAATGCACAAAGGAGAACAAAAAGAAGTTTAAAAGGAAACAGTCAAGTAGGATAACTTTGAAAGTACCATATTGAATTTATTACAGTCTTGTTCAAAAGCACAGTGTACATAATACAGATTTGTAGTTTCATTTATAATCCACTCTTTCTGTTCTGCTTTGTAGATAGAAATGGTTTTTTTGTGCTATTTCATAATTTTAAAAAAGTCTAAGAAGAGGAGAAAAAACACTGGAATTTTAGTCTAAGACTTACTCTACCAATTATAGGTGGCAACTTAACCTCAGGCAAGTTACTAAATCTCTCTTAGCCTCAGTTTCCTCTTCTATAAAACAGGGACGATAATTCACCTACATACCTCATAAAGTTATTGTGAAGACCAAATGAGATCATTTATGTAAAGCATTTTGTAAAGCTTAAAGTGATAAATATATGTCACATTATTTTACAGGCATTTAAAAATGCCTCCCTTCTTTCCCCCCTCCAGTTCTTCTAGTGTTTATTTGTTTTCATTTTAATAAGATTTTTTTTCCAATTACATGTAAAAACAATTTTTAACAATCATTTTTAAAAACATTTTGAGTTCCAAATTCTCTACTTCTTCCTTTCCCTTTCCCTTCCCTGATATCACAAGCCATTTAATATATATAATAGCAATCATGTTAGTCATGTTGTGAAGGAAAACACAGACCCCCCCACCCCAAACACACACACACACACACAAAGTGAAAAGTTGTATATTTTGTTTTTTGAGTGTTTTTTGCTTTTTTAGTGAGGCGAGGGTTAAATGACTTGCCCAGGGTCACACAGCTAGTGTTATGTTTCTGAGGCTGGATTTGAACTCAGGTCTTCCTGACTCCACAGCCAGAGCTCTATTCACTATGCCACCTAGCTGCCCCAAGTTGTATGTTTTGATCTGCATTCAAACTCCACTGGTTCTTTCTTGGAGGTGGATAGCATTTTTCATCACGAGTCCTTTGGAATTGTCTTGGATCACTGTATTGCTGAGAATAGCTAAGTCATTCACAGTTGATCATTGTATAGTATTACTGTTACTTTGTATAATGTTGTCCTGTTTCTGCTCACTTCACTTTGCATCAGTTCATGTAAGTCTTTCCAGGTTCTTCTGAGAGCACCCTGCTTGTCATTTCCTATAGCACAAAAGTACTCCATTACAATCACACACCACAATTTGTTCAGCCATTAAGAATCTTCCTTTGAAATTTCATCTTTAATGATTTTTGTTTGTGCAAAACCTTTTCAGTTTCATGAAATCAAAATTGTCCACTTATCTTCTGTGATGCTCTCTGTTCTTTGTTTGGTCATGAACTTTTCCCTTATTTCCAAAACATTGCTATTTTCTTGTTCCTCTAAATTGTTCACAATGTGGCCTTTTACATTTAAGTTATGTATCCATTTGGAGCTTATATTGGCATAGGGCACAATTTATCTAAACCTAATTCCTGCCAGACTGCATTCCAGTTTTCCTATCAGCTTCACACCCCCGCCCCTGAAAAGGTGAGTTCTTATTTCAATAGTTGGGCTCTGTATTTATCAAACGCTTTGCTATAATATTCATTTGCTTCTATATGTTCTGTATCTCATCTGCTTCACTAGTAACAATTATACTCATTCAAGATCTCATCCAAAATATAAGAACTGATTCAAATCTGTAAGAACAAAAGCCATTCACCAATGGACAAATTATAAAAGGCTATGAACAGGAAATTCTCAAAGAAAGAAATCCAAGCCATCATCAACCATATGAAAACAATGATCCAAAGCACTAGTAATTAGAAAAATGCAAATTAAAAAACAACTCTAAATTCAACCTTGTATTCATTTCCTCTGCTTGTTTGTTTTTTTAAACCAGTACCAAATAGATTTGATGATTTGTAATTTAAAAGCTGATACTGATAGGCCTTCTTTAACTTTTTTTCTTTCAATTTTTATCTTTTTCTGGACATTTTGTTCCTCTGGAAGAATTTTATTATTTCTTCTAGCTCTATGAAATAATCCTCTGGTATCTTGATTGGTACAGCACTGAATAAGTAACTATGTTGGCACAACTTATGAAGAAGCAACGAAAACTTTTCCTATTATTTAAGCCTATTTTTATAAAGTGTTTTATAGTTGTATTTGTATGTTTCCTGTCTTTGTAGACACAACCACAGCTATTTTGGATATTCTATGACTACCTTGAATGAAATTTTTATCTCTTCCTGTTGCATGTTGGTAAAATACAGAATTCCTGATGATCTATGTGGGATTGTTTTGTATACTGAAACATTACTGAAGTTGTTTCAATTAGTCTTTAGTTGACCCTCTAAGATTCTCTAAGTAAACCATCATATGCAAAAAAGTATTTTTTCCTCTTTCTCTGCCGATTCCCTCAATTTCTGTCTCAATGCTATTGCTAGCTTTTAGAACTATCTCAAGTAATAGCCGTGAAAACAGGCATTCTTGTATTATCCCAGGTCTCATAAGAAAGGTTTCCAGTTTTTATTACATATAATGTTGGCACTGGTTTCAGATAAATACTACTTATCATATATGGAAATGTACATTTATTCCTATGCTTCTTAGTGTTTTTTTTTTAAATAACATAGATGCTTAATTTTTATCAAAAGCTTTTTCAGTATCTACTGATATCATCACATGGCTTGTATTATTTTTTAATATGGTACACGTTTATATTTATTGTATTGACCCTTATTTTCTGTTATAAATTTATCTTGGCCATACTGTATGTTTTCAATATATTGTTGTAGCTTCTTTGCTAATACTTTAATTTTTTGTGTGTTTAATATTCATTAGATATGGTGGTCCAGAGTTTTCTTTCTCTGGTTTAGATATCAAAATTTTATTTGTATCATAGAGTTTGGTATGCATCCTTTCCCTGTTTTTTTTTTTTTTTTGAGGCAATTGGGATCAAGTGACTTGCCCCATGGTCATGCAACTAGTAAGTGTCTGAGGCCATATCTGAATCCTGGTCCTCCTGATTCCAGGACCAGTGTTCTATCCACTAGCTGCTCCTCCTTTTCCTATTTTTACAACAAAATATTGAAATTGTTCTTTGAATGTTTGATAGATTTCACTTGAAAAGCCATCTTGTCCTGTTATTTCCCATCACTTCTCCCCACCTCCACGCGCCCCCACATACACTTTAAGAGTTCTTTTATGGACTTTTGGATTTCTTTTCTCTGAACTTGGGCTAAATTCTCTATTTCTTGTTCTATTAATCTAGGTATTTCATGTCTTCGTAAACGTTCACTCATTTTATCTGCGCTATCAGCTTTGTAATTAGGCAAAATAGTTTGATAGTTTGCTTATTTCATCTTCAAATTTTATGTCTTCTTTTTCATTTTGAAACCAACTTGTGTTTATTCTCTTTTTCAGGAACTTACCCAACTCCTAGTTTTAACAAATTTCTTTTGGCCTTTCAATTTTGTTATTCTCTTTTGATTTTTAGAATTATTGATTTGGAGGTGTCTTTTCTAAAAAAATGTGTTGCTTTTCTAGTGTTTTTCCTTTTTTTTTAAGCTCATGTATTACTTTTTGTTAATGAAAGGATTTAAAAACATTTAATTGAATTTAAAAACAATTTAATTGAATTCTAAAAAGTTCTGGTATATCTTCTCATTATTGAAATTTTCTTTGATGAAATTTCCTATCATTTTTATGTTACAAAAGTAGAAGACAAAGGCAGCAAAATTTCCATGTGGCCTACCCTATTTCTTTTGGGGCCAGTGCTAATGTACATGTTTAGTTTCTAGACTTCCTTATTTTTTAAACATTTAAAGAAAATATCCTTCCTCTCACTAAAAAAAAAAGACTGAAAATACCATAGAATTTTTTGACTCTTACTTTGAATAAATGCATATTTTCAAGGCCTCAACACTCAGAAACTCATGACTTTTTGAAAACAATACTTGCTTCTCCTTAGTTCCAAATTCCTTATAAACTCAGTACATTAAAACTCACTTTCATTACTACTACAAGTGATTACCATTTTTTAATGAAGAGTTCAAACTATGAAGGCAGTTAGGTGGTTTGGTGGACAGAACACTGGGCCTGGAGTCAGGAAGACCTGAATTCAAATCCCACCTCAGACAATTACTAACAGTGACCCTGGCCAAGTCACTTAACCTCTGCCTGCTTCAGTTTAGGACCTATCTCCCAGGGTTGGGATGAACAAATGAGATAAAGATTACATCTGCTGCTCCTGAGTATCATAAAGGCATAATAGTAATATTATTTTCCCCTTATTAGAATAACCTTTCCTCTTCAGGCCATTTTTCGTTTTCCTGAGGATATTAAGACATTGGAAATGGACTAGAAAATCTGAAAACAGCTAAGTTAAAATTAGACTCTGTCATTTCAATGGGCAACCCCTCAAAACACTGCAATACTCATATTGGAATTTCACATTAAAAATGTGGCCACTGGCCAGGGTTCAGGGGTTTTCAACATAATGGTCTCTGTTCTAGTAATGTTTACCTGGTGTCACTTGAAAAGTCAAATACTCACATTTCTTTTCCCCAGATCATCAACATACTTATGGCTGTCAACCAGGCAGTGTAGGTATCTTGTGTTCACATTCTGAAGTGACAAGGCCCACTTGAGATGCAGTATGGGATATTGGATAGAGGGCCACTCTTAGGGATGAGAAAGACTGAGCTATGAGTCCAATGTAAGCTCAAGAAAAGACTACTTTGCACAATGCCCGATACTTTGTTGTTCAGTTGTGTTTGACTATATGTTAACACCATGCCATGGAATTTTCTTGGCAAAGCCACTGGAGTGCATAGCCATTTCCTTCTCCAGTGGATTAAGGTAAACAGAAGTTAAGTGACTTGCCCAAGGTCACACAGCTAGTGCCCGAGGCCTCACTTGAACTCAGGTTTTCCTGATTCCAAGCCAAGTGCCCTATCCACTGAGCCACTTAGCTGCCTAATACATAGTAGTTACTTGTTGACTCACACATACTGGCTACATGACTGTGAGCAAACAATTCTCTTTGGCTATAAGCTACAGATATTACCACTATGGTATGTTAATATTTTACTTTCCATGGAAGAAAATCACAAAATTCCAACTTTAATGAAAGCCTGGCAATTAGGACTTATGGCATTTTCTCTCCATACCTAGGACCTTTCCAATACAATTCTGCCTTTGCTTTCCCCAACTGTTTTAAAATGTATGTTGTTGAGATCTACTCCCTCTTATCCATTTTATGGCCTTTAAAAAAAAAATCCTCTTAAAGGTATTTATTTCCCCTCTCAAAAAATTGTTTAAAACTAGGTTTGTATAAACAGCAAGTATTTTTTAGTCTCCGTGTAATTCATGAATCAAACTTCCACAGCTGACTTTGAAACTAGTAAGCAAATGCTATTTTAAAGTATTCCAAGAAAACTATTAACTGTCAAGTCCTCTGTGCCTAAGCCAGTATTCGTAACAGTATCTGGCCCATAGTAGGTACCTGATTTATGCTTACTGACTGGCTTAAGATCATTCTTTTTGAAGTAATAAAAGAAGCATGGTACAGTGGAGAGCCAATGTTAGAATTTGGGAGAGCTGAGTTCCAAGTTTTGCTTGACACAGTGGGATTACACACAAATCCTTTAACTTCTCAGTGCCCCAAGGCAACAAAGACTCTTAAGTTAGTGACTGATCTACAATGGTCTGATGAAGTCATGGGTTTACAGGATTTAGAGACAGAAGGGAATTCAAGTGAGGAGTCTCCTGCTCTTTATTTTTACAGATGAAGATAACAGGGTCCAGAGATGTTAACACATTTGACTAAGACCACAAAATTATTATGTAGCAGAGCCAAGATTCAAACTTAAAAGTTCCAGTATACTATGTGATACCCAAGAAGCCTTGTTGTTGTTGTTCAGTCATGTCTGATGACTCTCTGTGACCCCATTTGAGGTTTTCTTGGCAAAGATGCTGCCATTTTCTTCACCAGATCACTTTACAGATGAGGAAACTGAGGCAAAGAGGTTAAATTACTTGCCCAGGGTCACACAGCTAGTCTCAGAGGTCACATTTGAACTCAGGTCTTCCTGACTCCAGGCCTGGTGAGGCACTCTATCTACTGTGCCACTATCAGCCTACTAAGAGCTATTTGATCATTTCCTGGAACAGATTCACTGCTTTCACACTGTTACCAACTTCTGATGACAACTGGGGTTAGCCCTCTGAGCTATGCGCTGAAAGAAGCCTGCTCTTTGCACCATAATGGTTCACCAATCATCTCATTGTGTTGGCGAGATAACAGGGTGCCCAGGAAATTTCTTGAAAGGCATAAAGAACAAATGATTCCCCAGAGATTAATTAGCTTTAGTTGGGTCATTTTTAGTTTTTAACCATGAGGTCTACCTCCAAAGAATGAAAGTGTGGGGATTAGGGAGCAGACTAAAGACTGACCCACATTGGGATATAGCCATGCTGATTTCTCTAGTTGGGATTAATTAGAGCAATCCAAAATAAGGCAAACCAAGGAAGCTAATTTCAATTAGGAAGTACCCTCTCCCACTTTCCCCAAGGTTCCCAGGCTCTGACACTAACTGTATGACTTTGGATAAGTCCCTTTAACTTCCCTGGCATCAGTCTCCTCACCTATAAAATGATGTGTATAGGGCATCTGAGGTGTCCTTCAAGTGCTAAATCTGTTACCTTAGAAGGTCCTTTAATGACTTTATAAGGGGGGGATCATAAAATTTAGAGTTGGCAGGAATCTTAAAGGTTACCTAATCCAAACCCCTCACTTTAGAAATGAAGAAACAGGCCTAGAGCAGTAGGTAGTACTAAGCAGAAAAACCAGAATTCAAATTCTGATCCTCTGATTCTATGTACCATATTCCATAGCTCTATACCCTCTATTCCACAGCTCTATACCCTCTATTCCACATACAGGATATAATATTTTATCACTATAGTCATATGAAACACAACTCTGAGACACCCCCAGGAATGCTCCATTGATCCCCATATTGAGGACACCCACGAAGTCATTTAGCTTGGGCAGGCCTTTCTTTTTGCTCACAAACACAGAGACTGCTTGATGTCATCAAAATGCACTGGATACTTGACAGTTGAAGTTTTCAAGTCAATTTATTAAGCACAATGATGAAAGTCATCAGAAGAATATTCTCCTGAAAATTAAAATTATTTTTTTCTTAGAAAAAAGAAAAGGAAACCAACACACACTCAGCAAAGCCACAGATGCTGTGACATTCCAGCTTTTCTGCGAGTGGAGATACAAGGACAGGGACCCGCATACTGCTGATACCACCAGTTCATTAGTCAGTCTAGTCACTAGTCACTCTCTAAATCAACTGGATTAAAATCAGGATCATCCTCTTCCTCGTCTAGCTCCAAGTCATCCATTTCTTGGAACAAAGATTCATCTACTTCCACACTGTTACCAGCTGTAAAGAAAAGAGAACCACATTTTTTATTATTTGCTCAAGAACAGGCAGATGCAACTCACTGGAATAACTAAATAGAACTTCTAGATTTCGTCATGGAAATGGAAAAGGTTAAATGTTATTCAAAACCCATAACTTTTGGTTCAAATGACAGCAAGAGTGAGTTTTTGTGATAAAAACAGATGTTTATAATGTACAGCATTACTATTGTTGGTCACTCGAGTCTGACTTAATTGATTAATCTAAAGATGATAACAATGATCTGACCATTGTTCTGGTTGTAGTTCACTCCCATCCTGGCAGTAGTGATAAATTTGTAAATGGAGAAGCACACAGTAGGAGCTCAAGAAATCTTTGTAAGTGGATTGATAACAGATTCTCACGTTCTCATTCAGGATCCCTTGAGACCTCATGCACTGAAGAGCTGGCTGATCGCAGCTCAAGGTACAGCCTAAGGCCCAAAGAATAAAGTCAAGTTAACTACTGGTCCACTCAAGGATCAAACAAAAGTTGTAACCTCCTTAAGAGCAAGGGACTGTCATTTTTCAGTTCTGTATCCCATGTCCAGCTAGGTGGCACAGGGGATAGAATGCCTCACTAGGCCTGGAGTCAGGAGGACCTGAGTTCAAATGGGCAAGTCACTTCATCCTGTTTGCCTCATTTTCCTCATCTATAAAATGAGCTAGAGAAGGAAACGGCAAACCATTCCAGTATCTTTGCCAAGAAAATGCCAAATGGGGTTACAAAGAGTCAGACATGACTGAAATGAGAAACAACATCTCTTACCCAGCACAGTAACTGGCATATATAGGCACTTAATAAATGTTCACTGCCTTTAAACTTATGATCTTGACTTCAAAGTCATAGTATTTTATAAACTGAATACATAACAAAATGTATAACCGTGAACACATAGCAAAATCAAAGAACAGCTTTTCTTTATTTCAAGCTCAAATCTTCTTTTCAACTTATGCTCACTGCTTCTATTTCTGCCCTCTGGGGCAAACAGAATAAGTTAATTTTTCTCCTAGAGGACAGCCCTTTAAATACTTAGAGACAACAGGCACATCCCCCCCAATCTTTTCTTCTCTAGGATGTCTAGTTCCTTCAACCCATCCTTAAGACCTTTTACTATCGTACTTGTCTTCCTATGGACTTTCTCAAGCTTATCAGTGTTCCAACTAAAATGTGGTGCCCAGAACACAAAATTACACAGGTGACCTGACTGGTCAAGGCACAGCATCACCTCTGCATTCCTGAAAATGATTGCCTCTTTTGATATAATCTAAGATCATAATCACTTTTTTAGCTGCTATATCATATAGATGACTCATTTTGAACAAGCAGTCCTCCCCAAATCCCTAGATATATCTCATACAAATTTCTCCCACCAATCCCTGGTAAGAAGAAAGGTGTTGTGTGTTCATGGCCTGGTGAGTTAAAGAGCAAGGATGGGTTCAGTTCAATTCAGGAAGAATTTATTAAGCAACAGGTGCTGTGCTAGATGCCAAGGATACAAAAAACAATAATCAAACAGTTCCTTCAAGTAGTCTACATTCCATGAGGCAGGGGACACATGTATGTATAAAACTGAATATAAAATATGAACAAAGTAATTTATGTGGAAAGGGCACTGGCACCTGGGGAAGTGGAAGAGGGCATAAGCATTTATTAAGTACCTACTATATACCAGGCACTGTGCTAACCACTTTACAAATATTAGTTCATTTGATCCTCATAACAACCATAGGGAGTAGGTACTACTTTTCACAGTTGAAGAAAATGAGGCAAATAGAGGTTAAGTGGCTAGCCCCAGGATCACACAGCTAACAAACGTGTGAGGCAGAATTTGAACTCAGGTCTTTCTGACTCCAGGTCCAGCACTCTTTCCACTGTGCCACCTAGCTGCCTGTGAAGGGCACATGAGATGTATCATCATCATCATCACAGGTTTAAAATATGTAGTGCAAGAAGGAACCCACTCCATCCCATCCTGTTAGAAGATATTCCTTGAGGATATTCCGAGTTTGCCTTCCTTTGGATTTCCAATGCTTAGTATAGTGCCTGGCATGTAGTATCTGCTTAATACTAATAAATGTTTGTTGCCCAATTAACTGGAAGGGACCTAAGAGATCATCTAGTTCAAATCTTTCATTTTATAAATTGGAAGCCCAAAGAATCAAAGTGATTTGCCAACAGTCATTAAATGTCAGGGTCAGGAATCAAACTGAGTCTAAGAATATCAGGAATAGGAAAGGAGAAAACAGACAAGAGGTGTGACCCTCGGCGGTGGATTGGCATTTCAGTCAAGGGGGGAAGGAGTTCTAAGGTGCTACTCAAGGGTAACAATGTCTGATCACAAGGTAGAGGATAAGGAGGAAAGTATATGGGGAACAAGCATTCATCGAGGGAAGGGAAGTTAATGCCAAGAGGAGTAGCAGTAAAAAAAAAAAAAAGGGGGGGAGACTGTAGTCAGAAAAAAGAAGGTCAGTGGTATACCTTAGAGATTTCTCCCAAGGCCACCAGAGGACTTGGAAATTAGATTACATGGATTTATGTAGAACAATTGAGAAAAAAAAGCGTTGGGTACAATTTGTACCCAACTATGTACAAGGCTGGAGTGATGCTGTTGCTGGATTTTTTAATACCTTTGGTTTTTCTTAACTTAGAAACTGATACTATTCTTGCTCAAGTTTTGCTCATATATAGAATAATTTTTAAAGTTAGTAACAAATTTCAATGTAATTGTTAAGCTAAATGTAAAAATTGACAAACACCTTAAACAGTAAAGAATGTTTTTCTAAATTCCTGATGTCTTTTTATACTGGGAGGAAGTTCCTCATTTTCAATATGCTGGAAAAGAAAACATAAGCTACCAAGTTTTCACATATTACAGTCATAGTTGGCATACCTTCTTCCAGGAACTGGATATCAGATGTGTCAAGATTGTGATCTGTTTCAAATAGCTGTTTTCCTGAGAGAAATCAGTTTATTTTCATTAGAATGAATAATTTTCTTCACCCTCCTCAGGCAAAAAAAGACCAGACCCCCTCTAGAATGACAATGGAACAAGGAATATGTTGCTTTTTCATTATATGGTAATAAATTTTGAGCTATAAGTAACTTCAGAGGCCATATAGTTCCTCATTTTATTTTACAAATGAGAGAACTGAAGCCTAGAGAGCTGAAGCACACAGGCAGGTAAATGGCAGAGCTGGGATATGAATACAGAACTTTTGACTCCAAATCAAGCATTCTTTCCACTTTATCAAGCTGCCACTCAATCTCAATGAATTATGGAATTTATCCAGTATGGCTGAAGGATATATGAGATCTATTCACATTAGCATGAGATCTTAGCAGCTGACATTTACATAGCACTCCCTGTAGATTCACTAATCACTTTATGTACATTATCTCATTTGACATTTACAATACCCCTGTGAAGTAAGTGATGGTATATATCATTCTCATTTTATGGAAGGGGAAACTGAGGCTCAGGAAGCTGAAGTGACATGCCTAGAAGCACAAAGCAGTGTCAAACGACTGAAAGTGTTCAGGATTTGAGGTCAAAGGACCTGCGTTCAAATTTTAGCTCTGCAATTTACTACTTGTACAACACTATTAGGCAAGTCATTTAACTGACCTAGGTCTCCATTTCTCATCTGTAAAATGAGTGCTAAAGATCCTTTCCCGTCCTAAATCTATGATCTTTGATAAGGGTCTGGGTTCAGAACTGAATTGGGGTCATTCGGACTATGGAACTTCTTTGAGATCATCTGGTCCAATTCCATCATTTTACAGATGTGAAAACTGAGGGCCACAGAAATGAATTACCCACAAGTCCACAGATATTAAGTAGCAAGCCCAGAATTTATATCCAGGTTCTTTCTAAGTCAGAGCTCTTTAGACTATTATCATGTTATGAAATATAGGGGAAATATGGTGAGCTTTAGAGAGTGATATAACCAGAAAAGATAATACAGCTTGACTCTGGCACTGAAAAGCTTATAAATATCAACTACATTACACACTTTCTTTCTCCATCTGTAAAATACTACCTGCAACTTCCCAACTTCCTTTTTCAGTTACCACAAAAATTATTGAGAAAGTTACTACATAATTTAAAAGGTACCATCATGTTTCTCACAATACAAAATTGTTTTTTTCTAAAAACAATTTTTCCCAAATGTTTTTCTTGCAGGGACATGAACATGATGTCCTGAGAGAAAGAAAACAAAATCATACCACTTAATTTATTTTTTCCAGCTTGTTCTTCTTCCTTCATTCTTTTCCTTTTAATTTCTAAGAGCTCTGCATCAAACTTGGCCTTCCAACTTAAGAAATTCTCAATTGTTACAGGAGTACCATGGAAACATTGCTTAGAAAACAAAAACAGATATATATAAGGGCCAGATAAGTGAATCCATAGTTCTAAAGCCAAAATTAACCCTGCTTCCCAAATTCCTGGATACTGAAAAGTTATCAACTGGTAAGTAGAGCAGAGAGGTTAAATTAACATATTTTTGTCAATCCCAGTAAAATGTTTCAATACAATTAACTTCCTTTCTGCTTGTCTGTCAACTAATCACTGTACCAAAGATGACTTTTTTTCCATAGGCTGCCCACATTAGGGTTCAATGGCATTTGGGAGAAATAGTTCATGATTCTATCAATACAAAGGATAAGGAAAACTGAAGATACACACAAAGGCTATTAGTGGTAAGAAAGCAAAATAAGAGAACAATCTGTGGCCAATTAGTCCTTTAAAATAAGTACCTTAAGCCTTATTATGCTAATGGATAATGCTAAGAAACTAATGTTTTTGTAGTTCCTAAAATCCTTATAACAAATATCTGCAATCTTCACACAGCATTTTAGGGAGTTTCTACAAGGATTTTATTTATATGAAATATATTAAAACTGAGAGACTCTGACAATACAAAACCACTTTTAACCCATTTGATATCATTCAGACGTTGTGGTGCAATACTTGAGTTTTAATACCATTGGTGGAACCCTAGTCAGTATTCCCTGCTGTACCACCAACCAATGGAAAAAGGGCACCATTTTTGTTGTAATTCACCAAGCAATAAAAATACGAATGTAGCAAATGAAAAACCACTTTCCAGAAAAATAAACCTTGTCTTTTCCATACCCTTTCTGCTTCTTCTGCTTCTTTTTCTTTCTGCTTCTTTTCTTCTTCTCTTCTAGTTTTGATCTGATCTACAATTTCATTTAGTTTTTCTTGAACAGCTGATACTAGGGTGAAGATCATTACCATACCAAGGTTTTCTTCTGCCTATAAGGCCAAAGAAAGGCAAATTTTTCAAAAGTCTACCAGAAAATTCATCCAAATAACCTGTTAAGAACACTAACAATATAAATAGAGACAGGGACTAAACCTAAAATTTCATTGATTATAGGGAACTAAGTCTTAGAGAGGTACCAAAAACACTTAAAGGTAAGGCTAAGGGACTTCCCCAGGGGTCGAATAACCAATATCTTTATTTCTGCATAAGCTGTATGCACGTTGTCTCCCTTCTTAGACTGAGCTCCTTGAGAGAAGGGGCTGTCTTTTATCTGTTTTTTATATCTTCATCCCTTAGCACAGTACCTGGGACATAGAAAGTACTTAATAAATGTTTGTTGACTGACTGATATATTGGTTATGAAGAATAGTGTTCATGGGATCACAGAGTATGTGGGGGACTGTAAGATCTAAGAAGACTAGAAAGGCAGGAAGAGACCAGGTTATGAAAGGCTTTAAAAGCCAAACGTATGATTTTATATTTAATTCTGGGGGCAATAGTGAGCTACTGGAGTTTATTAAACAGGGGAAGTGACACGGTCAGACCTGCGCTTTAAGAAGATAAATTTGGTAGCAGAGTGGAAGTTGGACAGGAGTGGGGAAATCAACCAGATGACTACTGCAATTAGCATTAGGTGATAGAGGACTGTACCAAGGTGCAAGGCGGTACCACCAAGATGGTAACAGTGTCAGAGGGGAAAAAGGGGTATATATAAGAGATGCTATGAAGGTAGAACTGACAGGAATTGGCAACTAATACTGGGGGGATAGGAGAAGTGAGAGAGATTTAAGAACTGAGGACAATATTCAAATTGTGAGTCAAGGTGACTGGGAGGATGATGGTACCCTTTTACAGTAATAAGGAAGTTAGGAAGAAGGGAGGGATTGAGGGCAAAGATAATGAATTCAGTTTTGGAAAAGTTGAAACGAAAATGTCTAGTACACGTTTAGTTCAAGATGTCTAATTGGCAGTTGGAAATGTGACGTTAGAGTTCAAGAGACAGATTAGGGCTGAGAATCATCTGCATAGATAATTGAAAGTTAGCAGGTGCGACCTGGATGAAGATCTAGCAAAGCAGACTGAAAAAATAAGAGGAGAACCAAAAGGGATCAATATCACAAAAATCTAGAGGAAAAAAATATCAAGCTGAAGATGGTGACCAACAGTGTCAAAGGCTGCAGAAAGGTAAACAAGAATGAGGATTGAGAAAATGCCATTAGATCTGGCAATTAAAAAAATGACCGGTCACTTTGGAGAGAACAGCTTCAGTTCAATGACAAGGTCAGAATACAGAATGCAGTTATTTAGAAAGTGGGAGGAAAGAAAGCAGAAGCCCCAATTATAGATGGTGGATGTTCTTTTTCTTGAAACCTTAACTTAAGAGATTTTCTGAATCACTTATTTATAGAAAATACTTTAACTCTGCCTTGGCTTTCTTTATACATGAAATGGTCTGACACACAAAAAACCCAAGCAACTTTCCAACTTACAAATGAACTGCATTCCAAAATTAAGTGGTTTAGAATTTGGAATGAATTTTCTCACAGAAACAATGGTACAAAAGTAATTAGGTTTCCAAACTAAGACACAAAAACCTTTACATTTATAATGTAGCTGATTGATAATATTAATAGGACTAGCCTGAATTGTAGGGTCATGGACCAGAGGCAACATACTACAAAAAGAGGGTGAGTATTCCCACCCCACTTCCTCAGGCCCTGGAAGGTTTTGAAACAGATTAAATTTATCTTTGGTACCTTTTCCACCTCCTTTTCTATAACTTTCTCTCCGGGTCACTAATGTTTTCATGTTTTCCTACTGCAGAACCTCAACTCTATTTGCCCTACCTTCCACTAAATGCTCCATGCTCCAAATTTACATTCCTCCTTCCCTTTCTCTCTCCAACCAAACCCCATTCCTTTGGTGTAGTTGACTAAATTAAACCACACTGCAGTGTGAATGAACAGACCCTTGGTCTGTATCATGTGCATTTTTAAAAGAGTCAGCTCATCAACCTAAATGAAATTGGCAAAATTTCAGAAGTGTAACAAACTGTACACTGGTTGGGAGGGGAAGGAGGGAAAGACAGGCAGTTTGGTGTAGGGGCAGTACTCTAAAGTAGTCCTTCTAAGCTATTCTTGCTTTTTTTGTACTCTCTTCTTCCATTTCTGAAAATAATAAAGAATCTCAAAATGTTCCATATTTTTTTTCACAACTGATTTGATAGCAGTGAGGGTCCCAGAGGTAAGGAGGGCTGCCATTTAAAAAAGGGTCATTTGCAAATTGAAGACTATCTATATGCGCAATGCTTTTTTGGGGTAGGGGTGGGGTAAAGAAATGTGGTAGAGAAGAAAATGCACTGAACAAGGAGTCAAGGTTTAATTCCTAGCTCTACTTACTAGCTCTGTGACCTTACACAAGTCATAATCATTCTCGCAGTAGGGGAGGGAAGGGCTGGCCCAGATGACCTAAGAGTCCTTCTAGCTTTTTAGGATTCTCTAAAGTCTTCAGGTTTGAACATCCTGAATAGAATTACAAACTGTCAGGTTGTATCCCCTTATTTTACAGATGATGCTCAAACACATGAAGTTACTTGCCCAAGGTCACAAAGCACAATTACTGGCAGGACTGGAACACAGGCATTCTAGCTTCTAGTTCTGTACACCCAAGAGTGTTACAGCTGTTAGAAAACTTAGAGCGTATCGAATCCAACTGTTTCCCTTTTGCATTTGAGGAAAACGAAGCCCACTGAGATAAATGACCTTCCCACGGTCTGCAAGAAGAGTTCTTCTTTGGAGTTACATCCACTACAGAAAAATAAGTAACCTTTTAATGCTAAGATTTTTAACAATTGGTAGCATTTTCCAGTCCTTATAATCAGTACTTAACATTTCAGACCAATAAAACAATGACAAGAAAATAACAAAATTTTTCCTTTTTCTTACTTGTAACTCTAATAATTTTAATATATCTGAGACATCATTATCTTCTAGATTTTCCTGGGAGAATATTTCATAACGAGGCATTTCATCTGGATACTTTTCTCCATAAGTAAACTTAAGGGTTGTCTGGACAGCTAAGAAACAAAAGGGAAGCATCATGTTAACATCTTACAATTTACAGCACATTGTTTCCAACATATTTGCTGAATCAACAGTTCAAACCATAATAGCTTTGCATATGGAATACAACAAGGCTATTTATTGTGTGGAGAAGCTATCTTTGATTGGGACATAAATATATTAAATGTTTGCTTCCAGAACAGAAAAGAAAAAAAACACTAGAAGTTTTTTGGCTTAGAATTTATCATATATCTGAGAAACTAGATAGATAAAAATTACTAGGGTTTTTTCCTTTAATTAAAAAACAAAACAAAACCTGACACTTAAAAAAAAGGGACCAGACTAATAAGCATTATCCCTGGTTCATTATCTTTCCAATACTAGCATTACCGTTTCAAATTTTTTTTTTTTAGAAAAACTGGTTATGTTTTAAGTAGTTAATAACCATTCCTGCATAATAACTATATATTTCAGGTCCTAGTGTAAACTTTTCAAAACTCTGCTGATAAGACTTTAAAGAAAGTCATGTCAGTGAATCAATGAAAGTGACTTATATAGTTTGTTTTTAACAACTGTATCTTCTACACATATTTGAAGATTTTTTTTTCATCATTTGGATAAATTCATTCTAAATTTCAAAATCGCCTTAAAACTTAAAAAGCCTTCTTCCTTGCCTGTTCCAGTGCTCAAACAGGAAGAAGCTGCATAACTTAAAGAAAGTCTTTATAGAAATATTTCATATTAAAACATAATTCTTTTTCATAGTTAAAATAAATCTATAATTCTTTATGTGAACATTTCACATTAAAACTAAACCAGTAAAAAATTACACAAGGTTAAAGATTAAAGTACTTTTATTATTTAGTAAGACAAATTAAAATTGTACAAAATCAAATAACTTAAACATCTGCTGGGTTTGTTAAAAGTGGTTATCTTCCTAACGCAACATGGCAAAATATTTTACCCTTCAATCCCCACTTACACGCAGAGACACAGACACTTTTGAAATTAACATAACGAACTGCAGATGGTTTATTTCCCCAAAATTGAACTGTTTAAAACATATGCTTCATTCTATATGGTAAATAACTTAAAACAAAGATAACTTAGGTTTTCTGACAAAGTTGTAAAATTAATTTTAATAAAAAAAATGAAAAGAATCCAATTTTTTACAGTATAATGCTTTACCTGTACAGTTTATAAAAAAAGCAAACAAACACATGATATAGTTTAGTGAACAGAGTGCTGGACTTGGAGTCGGGAAGACCTGGGTTCAAATGCTGTCTTTGACACTTACTAGATGAGTGGCCTTGGACAAATTACTTAACTTCTCTGGATAGTAATTTCTTCATCTGTAAAAAACGAGGGGGTTGGACTAGACGACCTTAAAGTTCCCTTCCTGCTCTAAAGCTATTATCCTATGATCTTTCAGAGTTGTGAAGGGTGTGTATTAAAAAGCATCAAAACACAAGAATGTACTTTTGGTAGAAAGCAATCAAAATCAAGTTTCCTAACTTGTGATTTGAAGTTTTTTTTTCCTCTTAGAAATAAAAGACAAAAAACAAGATACTTTATGACTGTATTCAGTCCCTACTTCCACCATTTATTGCCATGGTTCAAAATGTCTTGAGGAAAAAAAAATTAAAATGTCTTCCTGAACTTAGGCATTTAAGTCTTATGAAAGTAAAGAACTGATGGTTCTGTTTACCTAACAACAAAGTTCAAGAGGAAAGATCAATGTCAATAAAGTCTGATGAGTTCTAGACCCAGTTCTCTGAGAAGCAGATGATCAGAGGTAAAATCTGAGACACTCAAAAGTGAGAGAATCACATGATGTCCAATGAAGAGTGGCCAATGAAGGCAACTGAATTAATTATAAATAATATGAAGTGATTTGTTTACTATTTCACCAGGCATTTACTAGACACCTATAATGTATATTATACTTTACTGTGTGCTATGAAGTAATCAAAAGGCATAAAATCCACAATTCCTGACCTGGAGAGAGAACACGGAGAGAACAGAGGGAACACCAACAAATGGTTTCTCATGTGATCCAATTTGCCAACAAAAAGTACTCACTGATAAGATTCTGCAAATGTGAAAAACAATCTGAAACTATGGCCAATTCCAATTATGGAATCAGAATTTAGAGCTAGAAGGGACTCCTGTGTTTTCCATGTGTAAGAGTCCTTAGTGAACAAAAAGACAATTCCCCTAGGCTTGAATTTCTGTAAACCAGCAGACCCTCCTAGAAGAGTATTGTCTAATGCTTGGTTTCTGATTTAGGCTCTCCTAATCAGTTTTACAGACCAAGAAAACAAACCCATCCCACTATCCATGTTCCTCTTTACCACACTGAACCAAACATCAATCTTAAAACAGATAGACACAGGGTCACCTGTGGCTAAAACATAACAGTGAGCACTAAGGATAGCTTCAGTTCTGGAAGCCATGGGGACAATGATTTAAGTTAAAAAAAAAAAAGTAGCTAGTAGAAACAATATTTGAATCTCCTGTTAATACTAAATTTTGCCACCACTCTCACCCTTTTCCTTTCCACATCTCCCTCTTTCCTTGGGTCTTTTTCTTCCTAATTCTCCAGCTTTAAAGACTAAAACCTACTATGGTGATGGGTTTGGCTATCAGAAATGGCCCCAATATTTAATTTACCTCCCTATTCTACAAGGCTCAGCTATATTAATTTGGAACTCAGTTAACAGGGATAATAAGATTGGGAAAATTCATGAGAATAACCAAGACCAGAAAGCCAATTTAATAACTTAAAAAAAAAAGCCTCTTCTCATGTGGAAAGCCAAATCAAGACTAGAAAGTTTGGTGAACGTATGAAATTGTAGTAAAAGTAGCCTGTCCAAGCTCACAAGGGCCTCAGGTCTGGTCCAGGTACCTTTTTCCTCTAATAGTGCTAAAGACAAAATATCCAGATCTCTCTTCCCAAACTTCTCTTTTTCAATGCTACAGCCTATCCTTTCAATTTTTCTGTTTATGGACTGGAACTGGATCTGTGATTCAATGTTATAAAGAAGTCCCTAAGAGTAAATTCCCTCTACTAATAAAGATCATCAGCACCTTCTCTGCAATTCAGGATGCTGCCTGGGCAACTGAAAGGTCAAGTCACTTACTCAAAGAGTCAGACAAAGGACTTGGACCCACATATTTCTAGCCTCAAGGCCAGAGCTTTATCCACCACATTTATGCTCTCTGATTGTAACAGTGTTTCAACCAAAACAATGCTTCAAGGGGAAAAATGTTCATCTTTCCCTAGAAGTAGCAGAGTATAAAGAACGCCCAGATCTGGAGCCCAAAGACCTAGGCTAAGTCATGGAGCTTTGGAGCTTCCTAGCTTCTGTGTAACAAATCACACTTCATCTTTTTGAGGGTCAGTTTCCTCATCTGTAAAATAATGCTTGTATTCTCTCATGGGTATATTTATTAAGAGAGTAGTCTGAACTGCAAAGCATGAGCTATTGTTCTAACACCCTGAGATTTCTGAATGCTGCTAAGCACAGCTACCCCAACACTAAGAAATAATTAACAATACCAAGAAACTCAGAAATAATACCCATGTCCTTCATGCAGGGCTAAAACGTTCAGCCTTATTTGTTTTGTTCTATTATTGAATCACCTCCAATGAGTGGCTATTTTAGGATGGAAGCTTTAGGTGGAAAATACATTTTGCTGATTACCTTTTGTATTTCTCTGATAAGCTAATATTTGGACAATGAATACTCACAAAAAATTCTCAATATTCATGAAAAAATGTTGAGTTCCTGTCTTTACACCTGGACTTTCTGAAAAGGAACCTTAGAGGAAAAAGGACATATTTGTACAAAAATATTTATAGCAGCTCTTTTTGTGGTAGCTAAGAACTGGAAATTGAGGGAATGCCCATCAATTGGGGGGATGGCTGAACAAGCTGTAGTAAAGAAATGATAAGGAGTTGTTTAGAAAAACCTAGAAAGACTTAGACGAACTGATACAAAGTGAAGTGAGCATAACCAGGAGAACACTGTACACAGCAGCAGCAGCAGCAGCAGCAATATTGTACAATGAAGAACTATGAATGACTTGGCTATTCTCAGCAATATAATGATCTAAGACAATCCCAAAGAACTCACAATGAAAAATGCTATTTGCCTTAGAGAAAGAACTGATGTTGTCTGAATATAGACTGAAGCATATTGTTTTTCACTTCCTTTGTTTCTTTTTATTTTGTTCAAGTCTTCTTGCAGAAAATGACTAATACAGAAATATTTTACATGATTGCACATGTATAACCTATATCAAACTGCTTACTGTCTCCAGGAAGGGGAAGGGGCAGGGAAGGAAGGAATATAATTTGGAACTCAAACCTTAAATCAACAAATGTTAAAAGTTGTTTTTATATGTAATTGGCAGGGGGGAGGGGGAATAAAATTTTTTTTTAAAAAAAGAAAAAGAACCTTACAGATCATACAGTTCAGGCCATCATTTTAAAGAATAGGGAACTGAGGCTTGGAGAAGTAATACATGCCCAAGATCATGTTATTAACTGGCAGAAAAGCCATGACAAGAATCCATTCCTTCTGACTCTCAGTCTCATGGTTTTTCTACTGCTTTTCCTTGCTACACATACATACACATATGATACTCCACCACATTTGATAAGATTCAGACTTCTTGATGCAAAACTTGCTGCTTAACCCCCAATCATTACCCTTACCTTAAAATACCTCAAATTCCTGAGTGAGAATTTGGGGGTAATAAAAAGTAGAAGAGCTATACACTTACTTTCATCATTTTCTCCTGCTTCAGATGTCACAGTAATAGTGAAACTGGTTGGATTTTCTGATAATACTGTAAGAAAATATAAACAAACAAAATTAAAGGACATTTCCCCAAACTGAATGTTTCTCTCTCTCTCTTTTTTGTTTGAGAGGTAATTGGGGTTAAGTGACTTGCCCGGGGTCACACAGCTAGTGTCGATTTGAACTCGGGTCCTCCTGACTCCAGGGCCGGTACCCTATCCACTGTGCCATTGAGCTGCCCCTTGAATGTTTTTCTCTTTTGAATATACTGCAATAACATAGTTTTTTCATTATCTCTAATCTTGCATTTCTATTTCAACAGAATACAAACTAAACAAAACTCTTAAATGAGGAAGCATGCAACATTTCCTTACGTAAGTCCAAAAATGTCCACTAGACATACTGTTAATCTGGGAAGAAATGTCTCTTACATAACACCTTACAGTGTTTTCACATAATTAAGCAACTCAACTTTTAATTTCAGCATTTCCATGTCTTAATGATGTTCTACAAATCACTGATATGATTCAAAATATATCCTTATTAATCAGAAACCACTTGTTCATGAATAAGAAGTACTGTATCTAATTTCTGTACTGGGATAGTACCTAGAGAGCTATTAGCACAAACATTAAATATTAATCTGATAGGTTAACCCTTCTCGCTGAGGAAGATACATTTGCTAAACATAGAGGTTAACCTCAAAGTCTTCTTCCATGTACCCACCACCCTTCTCATCACCAACACTGTCCTCTACTCCCACTGGAAACACAATTAAGAGAGACTTTGGGAGAAAATTTCTCTGTAGCAAAATCCATGGGCACCAACTGCAACCTATCTCTATGCCATTCCAAGTGGAGCCAAAGATTGACATGGCTGTTACATAGGAAGCTTACCCAAAAAGTCTGTAATCCCCAGGAAATATGACCATGGAACATCCTAGCCTCTGTGTCCAGGGACTAAGATAATTACATATTAAGAAAACATAAATAGATGAGACAGTAATTTTAAATTTAAGAATGAAACAAAAAAAGAAAAAACCAAATCTCAGTATATGTTTGAATTTCTATCTGATGTTGTTAAAGGTCCCCAACTGATGGAGCTCCTGAAGGAACCAAATTAGAGCTGATGACCTAAAAGCTGAACAAACTGCTTCCATCAAGAGGGGAGCAACACTGATGTTACACAGCAATACCTTAGAACATCACAATAGATCAAGGAGTTCATACTCAATGTTTCCATTTCTCAAGGAGACTTCAAGATTGATACACTGAGTAGCTGGCATCAGTTCTTAATCTCATCTGCCACTCTCACCTCCATGCATTTGCACAGGTCATCCACTCCATCTATAATAACCACTTCCTGATGTCATCTTTTTAAAGAGTCTTTTTTTTTTTTTCAACCAGCTCAAATGCCACTTCTTTCCATGAAACTTTCCCTGATTCCAACTCTACTTTCCCACATCCCCATCATACCTATTCCACTTTGAATTTATCTGGGTACACTCTGTGTCTCCAATATCAGACTGAACACTTCTTGATAGCTACAACTTGTTTTTCCATGGTCGAATCCCTTAAAAATGCACTTGGAGAATGGAGATTAATTGTAGCAGTGCTTATACTCTTGGAGCCTTGAGGTTGCTTTACTGGCCAAAAGAAAACCAAAGTCATATACCAACTTGAACTAAATATTATAACTGAATTCTGCCACACTTAACCAGGTTTAATATTTTGCTCATGAAGAAAATAAGATTTAAATAGGTCATATTTTAGAAGATTATTTGGGGAGGGGGAAGGAAGAGGGCAATAACATGCAACAAAGAGCTAAAGGTCTGCATGTGTTATGATCAGCTTCAGAAAAATTTATCAGCATGATGCCATTCCTTTCTCAGGACCCTATCATACTTAAACATCAAAATCTGGAACATAGCCAATTGATAAAAATTGAAGCTAAAGCAGATGTAGCTAACAGACAGGACAGTGTCTATTTAGCTTACAGAAAACTACCTAGCATAAAGCCAGAAAGATGTACTTAATTGCAATGTTTAACAACAATGGGCATTAAATATGATGGCACTGCATATTTGTGTATAGTACGGACATTCACTGTGCATATTCATAATTACCTAGATACTCTGACAAATTCATAATCTCACTGCCACAGGTAATCCCTTACCAACACAGATTACAACCACTGAAAGCCTTCTTGTGGGAGACTGATCCATATCTTCATAAATCCCCTAAGGAAGACTTTTCCAATATGCTGAAGACTATCCTCTAGTTCTTATAATGTCTGAGGGATTGATCTCAGTGAGGCATTCAGGTTGTTATTCTCACTAATAAACAACTGGCTCAGAGGCTTGTCCATTTTCCTTCACATTTTAATATCAAAATATCTCACAAAGAAGTCCAAAGCATTGGATAGCAACAATCATTGGTAACAAAATCACCAGGGGCCAGCCTGAGAGCTTTCCAGCTGTCATCAAGCCTTCTTTACCTCTGCCACCAAGATTTTCATCTACTCTTTTACTATAAGGTCCAAGAAGTACCTAGGTCAAATGTACTTGTTTTAAAAGATCAATTCTACTTCTTGAAGGCAGTAACCGACTCCTCTGCCCCGTTTTCTGCCTCCCAGTCTAGCTGACCTATAAAAAGTTATGGGGATTTCTTGGGGGAAACGTTTGGACTCGGCAGTCACTAAGGTCCCTTACAACTCCAAAATTATGAGTTCAGAGATACTTTACGTGAACCTAATTTGAATCTTGACCTGAGATTGGGAGCTAATTCCCTTTGATACCATGCAGCCTCCCTTCACCATTCTGTTTCACTGAAAACTGAAAAACAAATCTGGCTCCTTAATTTGGGAGAATGATTCCAAGATCCAAATGAGTTTTGTCATGCCATAGCTTAATAAATGCTTTACGATAAGGATCTTAAAATCACTTTGATTTTAAGTGTATCCACTTCATTTCACATCAACATGACTATCACTTTTTCAGTACTGACTTTATCAATGTAGGTACTCCCTCCATTAACGCAGATTGCAGTCTTCATAGACCTTAGTAGATCATTTCACAAGTTTCTGTGCCAAAAAACAAAACAAAACAAAAAACAAACCAACGAAACTTTACCACCAACATTAGGGTAAAGTATCTTCTGAATTTAGCTAGTCAGATCTACAAATAAAAATTATTTTAAAAGAGACAATAATATCAGATCACAGGATTTTAGCTCTGGAAAAGATCACAGAGATCAGCTAACTAGGCCCACAGAGGTAAAGGTAACTTGCCCAAAGGCACACAGCTAGTAGCTAGCAGGCTTTTGACTCCAAATCTACAACATACTAGTTCATGACTGAAGTAAAATCAAAATAATCACAATTTGTGTTCCTCTGGAAAATAATGATAGCAAAGCTTCACCCTCATTGAAACTGGCATGAATATAACAATTCACAGATGCACAAATACAAGACGTGGATAACAAGCATCCATTCCCTGAATTTTCAAAGGGTCGGACCATGTTTTACTTCAAAACTCCAAGTCTCCCTTTCCTAATAGCAAAGAGTTTAACTGTGAACTAGAAACATTCAGTAAAGTAGCTTCCTAAGGTCTTAAGAATCACAGAATCGGCAAAGATGATGGATTAAGGAAGGAACCCTCTGAAGCCCTCCCAAATTCCCCTTCTAACAACTAGAAAACAACCTCAGAATTTATCTAGGAGCAGAGAAGCAGTTTACAAACATGGTAATAAGTCTGTCTCACAGGGATGGGAGGGGATTGAGGTCCAAGAGCAACAGCAGCAGCCAGCCAATTAGCAGGCAGCCTGCAACAATGCTCCAAGCCCAGAGCAATCCACCACCATGGAGGCCCTGCCCTCCCGCAAGCCAGCACACCCCTAGGCAAGTAAGTAGTCTGTGCAGCAAAGCAAGGCCTCACCCCACCGACCCTATCCCCTGTATAAGCTGCCAGCTAGGCCTTAACCCCATTGCTGACCAGTAGTAAAGCCCCATGCCAGGGATGGCCAACAGCCAAGACCCCATTCCTGAGGCCTACAAGCAAAGAGAAAGAGAGATTGATTGAGATCCTGTTACCATAGCAACCCAGTAGCAAGGCCCCACCCCTGGAGCAGGTCAACACCTAAATCCCACACCCAGGGGAGGCCAACAGGGAGACCCTATTCCCCAGTAAAAGCCAGAAGGGAAGATTACCCTCCAGAGAAAGCAAGCAGCTAAGCCCTGAAGTCCAGTGAAAGCCAGCAATAAGCCCCAGAACTCCAGTACAAAAAGCACGGGACAGTGCGAAGAACAGAGCACAACTCTCACATAAAAAACCAATTCACAAAAAAAAGAAAAAGAGCTTGACTACAGAAAGTTACTATGGTGATAGTGAGGAGCAAGGCATAAACTTAGAAGAGGACAAGAGTATCAAAATGGTCACAAGAGAAGCCTCAAAGAAAAATGTAATTTGGTCTCAGGCCCAAAAAGAATTCCTAGAAGAGCTTAAAAAGGATTTTAAAAAGCAAATTAGAGAAGTGGAAGAAAATATGGGAAAAGAAATGAGAGTAATGCAAGAGAATCATGAAAAAAGAGTCAATACCATGGGAAAATATGTACAAAAATTTAGTGAGGAAAATAATCCCCTAAAAAATAGAACTGGTCAAATGGAAAAGGAAGTACAAAAGCTCGCTGAAGAAAACAATTCCTTAAAAATTAGAATTGAACAAGTGGAAAATTATGACTATGAGACATCAAGATACGATAAAACAAAATAAAAAATGTAAAAAAAATAGAAAATATAAAATTTCTAATTGGAAAAACTGACCTAGAAAATAGATCCAGGAGAGATAATGTAAGAATTATTATATATCTGAAAGCCAAGATGGGGAAAAAAAAAAAAAGAAAAAAAAAAAAAGGCCTGGACAACATCTTACTGCCTTGATATATTAGAACCAGAGGGCAAAACAGAAATTGAAAGAATAGCCGATCACCACCTGAAAGAGATCCCAAAATGAAAACTCCTAGGAACATCATAGCCAATGTGCACTAATAAATAAAACTAGAAGCTGGTTTTATGAAAAACAAACAAATAAAATAAGACAAACCATGGTGAATTCACCACAATGAAGAAGAAATTCAGACAATTGTTAGGAGTTATTTTGCCCAATTATATGTCAATAAATTTGACAATCTAAATGAAATGGATGAATATCTACAAAAATATAAATTACCCAGATTAACAGAAAAAGAAATAAAATACTTACATAACCCAATCTTAGAAAAAGAAATTGAACAAGCCATCAATGAACTTCCTAAGAAAATACCCCCAGGACTAGATGGATTCACAAGCGAATTCTATAAAACATTTAAAAGAACAACCAATCCCAAATACTATATAAACTATTTGGAAAAACACGTGAAGAAGTCTTACCAAATTCTTTTTATGACACAAATATGGTACTGATACTCAAACCAGGAAAAGCCAAAAAAGAGAAAGAAAATTATAGACCAATTTCCCTAACAAATATTGATGCAATTATTTTAAATAAAATACTAGGAAAGAAATTATAGTAATATATCCCAAAGATCGTATACTATGACCAGGTGGGATTTATATCAGAAATGCAGGGTTGGTTCAATATTAGGAAAACTATCAGCATAACTGATCATATCAATAACAAAACCAACAGAAATCATATGATTATATCAATGGATAGAGAAAAAGCCTCAAAATACAGCACCCATTCCTATTAAAAACACTAGAGAGCACAGGAATAAATGCAGCTTAAACCATTAGCAAGCATTATCTAAAATGGGGGTAAGCTAGAAGTCTTCCCAATACAATCAGGGATGGAGCAAGGATACCCACTGTCACCTCTATTATTTAATATTGTACCAGAAATGTTAGTTATAGCAATAAGAAAAGAAAGAGAAATGAAAGGAATTAGAATAGGCAATGAGGAAACAACCCTATCACTCTATGCAGTTGATAAGATGTTATACTTAGAAAATCCCAGGGAATCAACTAAAAAACTATTTGAAATTAACAACTTTAACTCATGGTAGAAAATGCTATCTACATTCACAGAAAGAACTATACAGTCTGAATGCAAATTGAAGCATGCTATTTTCTCTATTTTTTTTTGTTTTTTTTTTGTTTTTTCTTTCTCATGGTTTTTCCCTTTTGTTATGATTTTTCTTTTACAACATGACTAATGTGGAAATATGTTTAATACGATCATACACATACAGCCCATATCAGATTACATAACATCTTTGGAAGGGGGGAAAATTAGAATCCAAAATTCTGCAAATGCTGAAAACTAAAAATAAACTAAAAAAAAGAAAGAAATTAACAATTTTGGCAAAGTTGCAGGATACTAAATAAGCCCACATAAGTCACCACCATCTCTATATATTACCAACAAAGTCTAGCAGCAAGAGATAGAAAGAGAAATTCCATTTAAAATAACTGTAGACGATATAAAATACTTGGGAGTCTACTTGCCAGGACAAACTCAGAAACTATATGAACACAACTATAAAACACTTTTCACACAAATAAAGTCAGATCTAAACTGGAAGAATATTAATTGCTCCCGGGTAGGCCATGCCAAAATAATAAAAATGACAATTCTACCTATTTACTTACTGCCATATGACTCAAACTATCAAAAAATTATTTTATAGAGCTAGAAAAATAATGACAAAATTCATCTGGAAAAACAAAAGCTCAAGGATATCAAGGGAATCAATGAAAAAAAAAGTGAAAGGTGGTCTAGGTGTACCAGAATTCAAACTGTATTATAAAGTGCTAATTATCAAAACAATCTGGTATTGGCTAAGAAATACTGGTGGATCAGTAGGTACAAATTACATTATAGTAAATGATCACAGGATTCTAGTATATGATAAATCCAAAGATCCGAGCTTTTGGAACAAAAACTCATTATTTGACAAAAACTGCTGGGAAAACTGGAAAACAGTATAGCAGAAACTACACCTCAAACCATATACCAAGATAAGGTCAAAATGGGTACATAATTTACACATAAAGGGTGATACCATAAGCAAATTAAGAGAGCATGGAATAGTTTGTCAGATTTATGGATAAGGGAAGAATCTAGGACCAAAGAAGATATAGAGAGCATTACAAAATGTAAAATGGATAATTCTGAATATATAAAATTAGAAGGTTTTTACACAAACAAAACCAATGCAACCAAAATTATAAGGAAAGCAGAAAATTGGGAGAAAAAATTTTGCAACAAGTATCTCTGATAAAGACCTCATTTATCAAATATATAAAGAAGTGAATCAAATTTGTAAAAACACAAATCATTCCCCAAATGATAAATGGTCAAAGGATACGAACAGGCAGTTTTCAGACAAAGAAATCAAAGCTATTCGTAGTCATATGAAAAAATGCTCTTAATCACTATTGATCAGAGAAATGCAAATTAAAACAACTTTGAGGTACCACCTCACACCTACCAGAGTGGCTAATGTGACAAAAAAGGAAAATACTGGATGTTGGAGGGGATGTGGAAAAACGGTGATACTAATACATTGTTGATGGAGTTGTGAACTGATCCAACCATTCTGGAGAGCAATTTGGAACTATGTGGGAAGGGCTACAAAACTGTGCACACCCTTTGATCTAGCAATACCACTGCTAGATCTATATCCCAAAGACATCAGAAAAAAGGGGAAAGGACCTATTTGTACAAAAATATTTATAGCAGCTCTTTTTATGGTGGCTAAGAATTTCAAATCAAAGGGATGCTTATCAATTGTGGAATGGCTAAACAAGCTGTGCTATATGATTGTAATGGAATATTAAGTGCTATAAGAAATGACAAGCAGCATGATTTCAGAAAAACCTGGACTTACATGAATTGATGCATGGTGAAGTGAACAGAAACAGGAGAACAGTATACACAGTAACAGCAACACTGTTTGACGAAGAACTGTGAATGACTTTGCTTCTCAGCAATACAATGATCTAAGAGAATCTCAAAGGACTAATGATGAAGTATACTATCCGCTTCCAGATAGAGATGATATTGTTTGAATACAGACTGAAGCATGCTATTTTTCACTTTCTTTCTTTCATTTTTTTTTCTTTTATTCGAGTCATTATACAAAATCAGTAACATGGAAATGTTTTACATGATTGCACATATATAACCTATATCTGATTGCTTACTGTCTCAGGGAGGATGGAGGCAAGGAGGGATAGAAGTAGGAACTTAAAACTTTAAATAAAAATGTGGAAAAAAAAAAAGAATCACTATCAACTCTACTTATCCCCTGCTGCTACTAATGATTTTACTACTCTTCTGAGGTACTATCAACTGAGTCACACCCCTTTTTTCTGAGAGAAATAAGAACGGCAAATCCAGTTTTTTTTTACACTGACTCACATATGGAAACATGTCCTAATTCTTAGTTACAAAGTACTGAAAATCATCTCACTTTATGCTTAAGAACATAATTAACAGCTGTCCTTGTTCGGGACTTTGGTTTTTTCCCCCCTAAAAAGAAAATTCATACATATTATTGACACCATAAGCTAGAAACAATGGAGTGTGGTTCAAATGTAGGATACATGCTGAGAAGTAAGTAAATTCCACAGTACTGACACTTTCCAACTTCATTCATCTCTGAATATTCTCATAGCTCAAACTATACTGCTTCCGGGCAACTGAAAGGCCTAGATGACATTCTGCAGTTATCATTCCAAGACTTTCAGTCACTGTCATCAAGGGCTATTTTACAAAGTGTGAATGTAAGAAGCCTCTTTAACTACTTATGGAAAGGTAGTATTTGGGAAAGAGTATAGGGCTGAAAGCCCAGAGACCTGGATTATAGGATTTAAAGCTGGAAGGGATCCTTCTAGATCACCTACTCCAAGCCACTCACTTTAGAAATCAGGAAATTGAGAATCAGAGATCTAAGACACACAGGCAGTAAACAGCAGAGGTGGTACTGGAACTCTGGTCTTCTGATCCCCAGTCAAGTGCACCATGTTTTCAACTATCTTACCTGGTGTGATCTTGGGGGCACAGGCTCAGGGAGAGTAAGGTGATCTAGTCTATACCTAGACACCCCCAACCTGACAGATAAAAACAGTAAAACCCAGAGAGCAAAGACTTATACAATGTCACAGGAGCATAGATTTGGAGCTGAAAAGGACCTTAAAGGTCATTTAATACAATCTCCTCACTTTATAGATGACAAAACTGAGACCCTGAAGTTGGTTGATTTGCCAAAGGTCACTTCAATAGTAAATGGCAGGTCACACAGGTAATAATAACTAACGTTTAGATGTCATTTTAAGGTTTACAAAGCATTTTTTATTAAAATTAACTGATTTGTTCCTCACAATAACACTGGGAGGTAAGTACCGGAAAAAAGGTGGGAGGGAGGGGAAGTTTGGATTACATGGCCTTTAAGGTCCCTTCCCGCTCTAAATCTGATACAATGATCTTGTGCAAGTCATTTAACCTCTAAGCCTCAAGTTTCCTTATTTGTCAAATAGGGAGGTGGGTGGAATAGATCACTTACCATTCCCATTTAATAAATGAGACTTGCCCAGGTTCACAAGTTACTATGGAGGCCTTATGGAATTCACATCTCTGTGGTTTTGTTAACTCAACTGGGGAATGAATATACACAGCATCAGATCTCTCCCCTCCAGACCAGAGCTGCAAAATATTCAGAGTACAGTCTTTACCAACTCACTCAAGTCTCTCTGATCTAAACCAAATAGAGGAGAGGACTACTTATGTTTACTTCTGAATGAAAACATTCAGGTAACCACTTTCACTCCAATAAAAAGTGCAATTTTGGTATCTGTTTCCAGTAAGTCAAGGGTTCTTAACCTTTTAAGTAGGCTTAATCTGAAAACATCTGTAATGGAAAATCTATTTTCTTAATGTCTGCCCTGATTTGACTGTAAGCTCCCTGAAAGCAGGAACTTTTTCCCAATTTTTTTACCTTCATCGATTAGCAGTGTCTGGTACATATGGTAGGTATTTCATAAATATTTGACTGAAATGGCAATATAACTTATTTTGCATGTGCCATGGACACCTTTGGCAGTTCAGTGAAGTCTATGGAATCCTTCTTAGAACTTCATAGTTCTTCATAGAAGTCTTCATAGAAGTCTATGGAACCCTTTTTTAATTTCTCCAGATGGGTAAAATAAAAAACAGGATTACAAATTCGTTATGTGATATAGTGTCCCAAAAGTCATAGTGCAGTTTAAAGCTTAAAACTCGGGACACCTATATGGGAGTATTAAGTATGTGTATTATAAGTACATACATGTAATATACACACTCTGTATTAAATATATATATACACAAATACACGTCTATATAAACGTACATATTCGTTTGTGTCTATATGTACATACACGTGTATTTATATAGACACACGATATATATATACACACACACACACACACACACACACATATGTATGTGTGAGAGTAAATTAGTTCAAAAGCCCCAGGTTAAGAACTCCTATTCTAAGTCAATTTCTGCTGCAAAAAGAAGCAGACCTGCCAAATATTACTTATAAAAAAAAATGCACGCTCTGCTCATTACCGCATGGAAACTAAAGTGCCATTAACTTAGTTACAGGCCCCGCACCTTCCACGCCCCCGCGCAGGCACCCGGCCGGACCAAGGGAGGAGACGCAGCGACCCCAGGAACGAAGCCCGGCCCAAGTCACGCCTGCGGAGGGAGCGAGGCCCAGGTAAGACTGATTTTCAGCACGTACGTACGTCGAAAACCTAGGACCCCTTATGCGGAGGCGGGGAGGGCCGGCCGGAGGGTGAGGATCCCGGCGCAGGTTCTCCACCCGGGCCGGGGGCTGCGCCGAGGTTCGGGGTCCCCGAGCGGGGACGCCGGGGCGCTGCAGCGCGCACGGGAGAGGGGCGCCCCCGCGGTGCGGGGCTGGCCGGGGGTTGTGTCGCGGGCAGGGGGACCAGCACAGAGCAGCTCTCCCCCTCCCCGGCCGATTTGTAGTCACCTGTGAAGGAGTCCGGGTAGATGGACTCCAGAGCTTCCAGCTCGTTGCGCTGCTCCTCGCTGTAATCCGTCATCGTGACCCAAGCCGCTGGCCCATGGAACGCTCGGACATTGAGAGCTCTAAGCTCGAACCTGGAACCCTGGGGGCCCGCCGGAGTGGCGGGCGCGGGCGCAGGCGCAGATTGCCCTAGCTTAGGACTCGCCGGCGTTCGCAGTCAGGCTGGCTCCTGATGAGGGAGTGGGGGATGAGATTGGGGGAAGGGAAAGAGAGCGGAAGAGGGGATCCCCACCCCCTCACTTCCTCCAGGCTCTGTGGCTCTCCAATCGGCTGCTTGAGTCTGGCCAGCATGTGAAAACTAGCCTTGCCCCTCTGCTGGGTGGACTCACTTTGGATCGCGAGATCGGACGTTCCCTGTGGCCATTCACCGCCGAGAGGAGGGTCTCGCGTTCGTAGGGCCGCTAAGAATGCCGATCGTCGGTAGATGCATTAGGACTGGGCGTCGCGTCACGTGCTGACGCCGAGCTCAGGGACACGGAGTGTGCAGCTTGCCTGCAGAAGGGCTGAGTAGGAGGAGCCAGTGTCAAGTGCACCCTCCCCCCAACTTCCGGTTGCTAAATCCTCAGATCCAGGGGCGAAGAGCGGTGCTTGGGTTGTTCGTGTCTCCTGCTCATTTGAGGTTAGTGTTTTAGGGAGCTGGAAGGGATTTTCTTAATCGTCTAAAAATTGTCGTTTTACAGGCGTGGAAACAGGGACGGGGAGGGGGCGGCGGCGTAGAACGAGACTCATTAAGGGTCGGTGGTGGAGTTGGGGTGCGATGGGAGCGTCGATGTTTCCCGGGGGGGGGGGCTCTTCCGTTTCACGTGACCTCAGAACTCTCGCGCTCTTTGGGCTGTTGGAGACGCGCCTCCATCCCGCCGCACACCTGCGCGTAGCCGACCCAGCTGCGCCGGGGTCTATCGTGGCGCCCGTTCGTAATCTTTCCTGACGTAAGCTGGATTCTTCCAGGGAATGAGGCTCCTCTTTCAAAGGTGGCACTGACGCGTCTCATTTGATCCTGAGAGCAATCTCAGACAGGTAGTGTAAAGTATTTTTCTCCCTACTTGGCCCTGAGGGTGGGAGGTGGAGCGTGTTAATGATTTGTTACTATCCCCTGTTTTTGGAGGAAGCAGCGCTGGAGAGATTGTTTTACTCACCAAAGAAGAGGCTGCTCCTATGTGGCGACGCTGGGACTTGAATCCAGATCTTTTTAAAAAAAAAAGATTATCCTAGTTCTTTGGACTGTACGGGCTACGTTGTTTTATGTAGTACTAAAGCTGAGCCTTGAAGGAAAGCTAGTGAGGCTTGATGAAAAAATACACTCAATTTATAGGTAAGAACCTATCACTAAGCCTACTGTGTACCAGGCACTGTTATCTACAATCATTGGTTGGGATCCACTGTTAAGATGGAATCTTTGCTTTTGAATAAACTGTCGCACATAATTAGGAAGGGCCCGGAAGGCGGTGAGTGCTGCGGCAGGAGGTGGAGGTTTGCCAGTCTTTTACTATTCAAAAAATTTATCAGAGTTGAACACAGAATGATAGAAGAAATGTTTGTTTTCTTTTTTTTTTTTTTCAGATCACTTGGTCCCAAGACCCAGAACTCATATTTTTAATATAAGATTGTAGTATATCTGTGTCCTTGGGACTCACAACACCACTTATAAAGTGTGTGTGTGTATGTGTGTATATATACGTATATATATACACACACACGCACACAAAACAGTAATTATTTTATACTAGTTTGTCTTTAATTATTCAGTAAGCATCTACTAAGCATTTCCTTTGGGGTCAGGCGCTGTGGGGTCTTGAAACTTAAAAGACAAAAATGAAGTAGTTTTATTTCCTTTAGGATGAACTTTTCATATATTAACATAATGTACACATATTGTTTCTAATAGCTCTGCAGTAATTTCATTGTTTATCCATACTCTATTGGAAAGTCAAGTTGTTTCCAGTTTTCTACTCTTTAAATAGCACATGTCTGAGCATCTTTGTAAAAATTATTTTATGTGTCATATTTCCTTGGTAGTATAGTCCTCAATTTGGATTTACTAGGTCAAAGTATTTTGAACAATTTTGAAGTCTCTATTAGGTGATTGCTCTCCAGAAATGAATAGTTTATGGTTAACAGCGAACAAAAATAACTATTTTTCTACACCCCTGCCCTAAGTTTTTATCATGTTTCTTTTTTACAGGTCTAGTATACTAATCATAGCTTATATTTGCATAACATTTTAAGTTAAAAAGTGCCTTTCATAAGTTATTTCCTTATTTTATAGGTGAGAACATTGAGGCTTAGCCAGGTTGTGATTTGCCTGGGGCAACTACACAACTGGTAAGTCTAGAAGTTAGACTTTGAATCTAGGTCTATCCTGAAGTCATCCTGTCTGTCTACTATGTACTGGTAATTTACTTTCTTTGAATTGTCAGTGAGGTAGGTGATGCCTTTTTGTGTTTGATGATTTCCTGAAATGTCCCTATTATATACTACTACTGCTTTGCCTATTAAATGTAATCTGTATGTTGGTAAATGTATTTTTTTAATCAGTGCTTTATGTTTGTATTTTCCATAAGATTATGTATTTATATTTTACATCGATCTATTTACCTGCGTCCTTAAACTTACTCTGATGCTTTATTGCCAAATCTATGCCAATATAACATAAGCTCTGGCAAAGTGTATGAAGCTGGAAAGATGTCTAGTTCAGTCCTGCATTGTTCAGGGACCGACCTAGCTAAATTTCAAAAAGCTAGTCCTGAGTTTTTGACTGCAGCAATTCTCAAGGACCATCCCCTAATTAATAAAGGGCTTAAAATCAGCATCAGTACAGAGGGTACCCACACTGATGACATTACAGATATTTGAAGTATATTATGTGTTTTTATAAATGTTTTATCTGTATAGTTTAGATTACTAGCATTTATTAAAGAAATTTTCCCATACCATTGCTTTCCTTTTCATGTTTATTGCATTTCATGTACAAAAGTGAAATGTATATACTAAAATATGTTGTATAATAGTATATTATTACCTACTGAAATATCCTCTTCACATATTTCAGAACTTCAATTGGTCTATAGTGTCTTTTGTGAAGGGATTATATACCTTTCATCAATGTAGATCACACTCTACCTCTCATTTTGTGCAAGTCTATCTCTTCCCATAAATCCTGGGCTAGGGGAAGGGAAGAGATTGGGCTGAGACGGGCATTAGTCTTCAGTGTGGTAAGTGGTAAAGATTTGTGATAGAGGTTTGTTTTTGTTGATTGTTTTTTGGTTTTCCTCTGCAGCCTCCATTGTGTCCTAAAAATAAGCCAGAGGAGTGGGTTGGGGCCTAAGCTCAGAGCCTAGGGTACAGCACAAACTAAGTGGGAGTTCTTAAGGAGGTACAGACTTCTGTGTCTATCAGTGGTTTTGCTTTGTTAGGGGAACTTGTATTTATTTAATCCTACACAAAAGTACTGATTAAAAAAATACATACATACATAATACTATTTGTATTATGTATGTATGCAGTTCATTAGTTTGAAATATTTTGAAACCAGTCTTTTACTGGACGTTCTGGAAAGGATCTTGCTAAATTAAATTCTCAGTGAAATAAAACTTCATTTCATTATCAGAAGCCTCACCTCTTACCAAAGATGATCATAAGTACTTATTTTTATTTCAATTCCATTTCTTCTGCCTGTTAAAAACTAAAATGCATAACACTGGAGAGAATACTTTAGAAGTTCTACTAGGAAGTATTGAATTCAGTACTAGGAAGTATTGAATTAGGATTATTCTGGCAAAACCTTAATAGCAAAAGTATTATTTAAGGGTTTGATTTGTTAATGTGCTCAAGCTATGGTGTGTTGTTTTTTTTTAAATTTCTCATATATTGTATTTTGCATGTTTTTTTTTCCTTTATTTTTAGATTTTGAATGACATAGTCATTTACTGTGAGTCACGGCAAGAGGAAATGACTTGTACAAAACAAAAGATGAGCAAGAACAAAGAAGATGCTCCCCATGAGTTGGAAAGCCAGTTCATATTACGTCTACCTCCAGATTATGCTTCCACTGTGAGAAGGTCAATACAGTCTGGAAGTGTCAACCTGAAAGATAAATTGACCATTGAATTACATGCAGATGGACGGCATGGAATTGTCCGGGTGGACCATGCCCCCTTAGCTGCTAAGGTGGTTGACCTGCCCTGCATTACCGAATCCTTGAAAACCATAGATAAAAAAACTTTTTACAAGACAGCAGATATCTGCCAGATGCTTGTGTGCAGTGTGGATGGGGATCTTTACCCACCTCCGGAAGAACCAGTTGCCACTACTGATCCAAAAGCAAGTAAGAAGAAAGATAAGGACAGGGAGAGGAAATTCATCTGGAACCATGGTATCACTCTGCCGCTAAAGAATGTCAGAAAGAGAAGGTTCCGTAAGACAGCCAAGAAGAAGTACATTGAATCACCAGATGTAGAAAAAGAAGTAAAAAGGCTTCTCAGTACAGATGCAGAAGCTGTCAGTACCCGATGGGAGGTAATTGCAGAAGATGAAACAAAGGAAGTGGATAACCAGGTTTCCCTAGCAGGCCTAGATATTTCCTCTCCAGGAATGAGTGGCCATAAGCAGGGCCATGGCTCCTCAGAACATGATGAGCTTCGGGAGATATTTAATGACATTAGCAGCAGTAGTGAAGAGGAAGATGAGAGAGATCCTCATGATGATGAAGATATAAACATCATTGACACTGAGGAAGACCTAGACAGGCAGCTACAAGACAAGCTTGATGAATCTGATGAACAGCGCCAAGAAAATGAGGAAACAAATCAGATGGTCCTGGCAATTCAGAAGCAGATTGATATAATGAAAGGAAAACTCCAAGAGACTCAAGGGAGAGCAAAAAGACAGGAAGACCTTATCATCAAAGTAGAAAATCTGGCACTCAAGACTCGTCTTCAGGCTGTGTTGGTTGAGCTCAAACAGCAGGAAGAACGAGAGAAACAACAGCTCAGTTCCTTGCAGGAACAGCTAGAATCACTCCTGGAGAAATAAGAGGCTCCTGCCTGCAAATTCACTGTTGTCCTCCCTTTGATAAATGGCCCACATTCCATCCTTTGGGTTGAGGACAATATAGATTGTTAATATGGAAATTGACTGTATTTACAATTCACTATTTTTCTGTTGTGTGGTTTGAACTCATCCCTTTCCTCTCTGTAACACTGTTTATTTTGATAGACGATTTTCTAGACACTTACACACTAATAAGTAGAAGGCAATAGGTGAGAGAAGACTGGTTGTAGAACAGTTTTGGGATTAATGGACTAAATAGTTGAGCCTCTATAATTCCCACTTTTATTCCAGGTCTTTCCTTGTCAATATGAGAATTTAACTGTTGCTTTATGGTAAGAACCAACTCAACTATAAGGAGATTTGAGGATATATGCTGTAAAGCTTTTTTTTTGCATGCATTTTAGTTTGTCAACTGTTCTGGTAACCCCTGTCTTGTAGAGGAGCAAGTTTATATATATATGTATAGTGGTAGATAACTGCTACAGCAAATAAAAGTGACAGCCATTCGCGTCTCTAACAGAAGTAGTTTCCTACTGAGCAGTTGTCTCTGCATTTTTTTACTTCATTAATGTAGACGTTCAGTGGATTAATGGAACAGTTATTTATGTAATATGTTGTAGAATCTTTTATGATATTATAAGAAAGTGATAGACCATGTTTGGTAACTTTTAAGGCTGCATTTTGCACCTTCCTTCATGGTTGATAAAAATGTTATTCTGTTTTCTGGTGTTTATATGTATACATGTTTTTGTTTAACTCTTTGACCCACCTTGAATTTGTTATAATAGGGTTCCAAGTTAATTCTTCACGCTGTGGTCCAGTTTTTCCAACTATATTAAAGAATGATTTGCCTCCCTATTCCAGTTTGTCATGTCTTGAATTTTTATATTATTAATCTATTTCTGGAATCTGTTCTGTTCCCTTGCTCACTTCCTCTGTATAATCCAACAGGTTGCATAGAAATCTATAATTATATGTTTTAATATCTGGAAGAACAAGCCAATTATCATCCCCTTAAAAATTAGTTCTCATATATAATGCAATTATACCAATATGTATTTGCTTATGTGAGAGGCAGTACAGTGTAGTGCAGAAATCAGCAAACCATGGCCCACAGCCTGTTTTTGTACAGCCTGTGAACTAAGAATGGTTTTTAATAAAATGTCAAAACCATTTTTAGTTCACAGGCCATACAGAAACAGCAGACCAGAGTTAGCCCTTTGGTTGTAGTTTACCAGCCAGTGGATAGAGAGCAAACCTTGAAGTCAAGAGGTCTAGGTTCAAGTTCCAATTCTAACATACTGTGTGACTACTGGCTGTGTTACTCAACCTTTCTGCCCCACTCAATTTCATAGTACTGTAAGTTGCAGAGTTGCAGAGATGGTGACAATCTTCTTTGGTAGAGGAAGTTCCTCAAAAGGAGTGTGAAATCACAAGTCTGATACTAGATGAAATCCCATAATAAATGGAGTGTAATGGTTTTGAGTTCAGAGTATTATCTCATTTGAGCCTGTCATTCCTCTTCTGAGGTAGGTACTATACAAGCATACAAATTTTACAAATGAGAAAACAGGTTTGGAGAACTTCAGTGACTTGCTTATATCCATACATTTTGAGAGAGGACTGGCCACTGGTGTGGGGGCTTGCCAAGGCGTTTTCAGGGCTGTTTACCCAGCTTTGGTGTCCACTTGTCACCCAGCTCTCACCTGTGGCTCCAAGAAGCTGTAACATGCAGTGGCCACGTTGAGGTAAAATGTTTTGTTAGGTGGGCTAAATGAGGTTGAGGGTATCTGATAGGCTTTAAAACTGTTGGTTAGTTGGGGAATGCCTACTCCAAGCATGTGAAGACTTCTGGCAGAATGAGAGGATGAGGACAATTTATTTGAACAGCCGTGAAGGTGATTGAAGCAGGTGCTGTGGGGTACTTAGAGGGTAGTAAGACATTGAAGACACCAAGGTTATTCACTGCACCTTGGACTGTTGTCTGTCCTGACTTTTGTTTTGCCACTGGACTTTCATGACCAGAAGAGAGTGAGGCTGATGCTTTATGATTCTTGCAAAGGCTTCACAAATCTAATTCATGCACAGGACACCACTCGTTCAAGATACCATTGGTCTTCAAAAACAAAGGATGCTAGAGATGGGATTGGAATTGAGATCTAATTGACTCCAAGCCCAGGACTCTTGTTTCCCTTACCGCTCTGCTTAACAAGTTCTAAGAAAATGCACATTTTTTTGCCCAGAACTTACATTAACTTGGGGAGTATTATCTTACAAGTCAGTCTCCCTACCCTAACCCCTCCTAAAGCAGGGTGTAGTATTTCAGTTTTTTAGTTAAGTAATTTGTAGATTCAATCTAGCCCAAGTAATTATTTCCCTCTATTGTTAATGGAATCTTCATTTCTCCCCTAGCTTTGTGTCACTCATATTTGACTATCATATAATATTAAAGAATAACCAATGGAGAGCTCACCAATGCCATTGGTATCCAAGCACTAGAAGATAGTCCCTGGCATTTTAAATATACATACATACATACATTGTGTGTATATGTGTGTAATCTTTACTAAATATCTTCTCATTCTCTCAACTTTCTAATAGCATTTGTCAGCCTTCTTAATAGCTTTGAGGGCTCCATATTCTTATTAGATCCACCACAGCTGCCTCCTTCCTACTGTTCACTTAAGATGACCTTAATATTACAATACTCGTTCTATTTGATGATCAGTAAAAGCATAACAGCACTATTAGCACTATATTAAATAGGAAGGATATTAGGGGACATCTTTATGGTCTAATTTTCAAAGGAAATGACTGCTTCTCTATTAAATAATGTTATTTAAAATCACATGGGTCAGAAAGTGGTATAGTGTGTTCTTAGTATCAGATTAAAGAATGAAGTGCTGAAATTAGAATGGGAATAACTAAATCTGAACTTAAGTTCGAGTTTAGACCATATGTAAACTCTCATACCCAAATTAAACATGTAACTTATTTACAAAGGACTGCTGGTGGCTTCCCTTCACTGGCTTATGGTTGAGATTCCTTAGGCTTTCAGAATGGTTATCCTTTAACCTTTATGGGAGCTTTTAAATATTCTTAGTTCTTTTTGTGCCAGTTTTGTCCACTTTGGGGTTCCCTAATAAAAATTTAAACTTGGTTTACTATTTTGGAAACTAACACCATTTTGGAAAGCAATCTGAAATTATGCAAATACAGTGACTAAAAATGAACCAGGGACTTGACTTGAACCAGAGATTCCATTGCTGGGTTTATACCCTAAGAAGGCCATTGATAAGAAGAAAGTCCCTATATACTCCAAAATGTGATAGCTAAGAATTGGAAACAAAATTAGATGCCTAGCTAAGGGGCGTAGCTAAACAAATCATGGTATATGGATGTAATGGAGTACTGCTGCACTGTAAGAAATAATTATGTGATGAATTCAGAGAAACTCGGAAAGATCTATTAATAGCCGGTGCAGAGTGAAGTAAGCAGAGCCAAGAAAACAGTATACGCAGTAACCACAACAATGTAAATGGAAAGAACAAGACGCCAAAAAAATCAAAAGTAAATGTAACACAATTATAAAGATCAAGTGGGATTTGAATGAAGATATAAGACACTCCCTTTGTGGAGGTGGGAAGTTCACAAGTGTTAACACATTGTAAATGTTTTTGGACTTTTTCAGTATACTAATCAGTTGTGCTGACATTTTTTTCCTCTCTAAAAAGAATACATATGTATATATATATCATGGGAGGCATATGGCAAGGGATAAATATGATACTACAGTGATATAAGAACAGAATATATAAATAAAAACATTTAAGAAAAAAGAATGGGAATGATGGAGGGGACAATCTGCTAGAAGAGATGAGATAGAATGGGATCACTTGCACATGTAGAGGGGATTTACTTAGGCAAGGAAAAGAGCCACCTCTTCATATGAGATGGGTAAAGAAGAGAGTGGCAGAAGGCTTTTTAGTGATGTGAGATGAGGAGGGAGAAAGGGGGAGCTCTCAGCAAATAACCTTGATCTTTCCAGTGAAATATAGGGTAATGTTCTCAGCTTAGAGGGTGCATGGAGGGTGTGGGACTTGGGAGGTTTGAGGAGGAATTTCAAGGTTTGGATTAATATTTGTGGTGAGTGGGATAGTGAATCAGTTAGGGGTATATAAAAGGATTGTCTTGATGCATCAAGGGCCCAGTTCAAATTATATAATAATTGGGGCATCCTGGTGGTCCAGTGGAGAGAGTTCCAGGCCTGGAATCAGGAAGAACTGAGCTCAAATATGGTCTCAGACACTTATTTTGCTGTGTGAGCCTATGCAAGTCATTTAATTTCTGTCTGCCTCAGTTTTCTCATCTGTAAAATGGAGATAATATCACCTACCTCCCAAGATTGTTGTGAATATCAAGTAAGATAACTGTAGAGTGCTTAGCACAATGGCTAGCACGGAGTTAAGTGCTATATAAATCTTAGCTTATTATAATTATTATTAACAAATTTGTAATGGACCCAGTCAGCTTGGCTTTGTGATTTTCTCTAGCTTTCTTTAGCAGCAAGTTGAGTAGGGGCAAAGTCAGCACATAGCGGGAGTAATCCAAGGCTGAGACTTAGAGCAACATTTGTTATAAGATTAGGGAACAAGGGACTATAGAGATGAGGACAAGGTAGGGCTGAACTGGTTCACCAAGAGGTCAAGATGTAGAAGGGAGGAGAGCATAGCCCGTCCAGTGGTAATGGCCTGAGAAATAACTGAGAGGTGGAGACATTGGAGGTCATGGTGAGGATGAAGAACAGGGTTAGGGATTTCAGGGAAAAGGGAGAGGTGGAATGGCAACAAATAAGGGAACTTCAGAGTTCATGAACACAGAAGTGGAGCACTTGGGGATAATGGCAGAAGTTCATGGAAAATAAATAAAATGAGGAAGTGAGAAGTTAAGGTGTGTGTATCTTGAAGTACCTTAATATAAAAGCAGGAGAGAAAGACCATTAGTCAGTCACTGAACTCATTAAGGAAAGGAAAAAAAGTGACACCAGTATCTAACAACAGCTGCCAAAATCTTAATTGGGTGATAAATATGGATTGAATGATCCTCAAATGAAGAGGAGGTTGTTGGGTGATGGCAGAGGGAGAGTCTCTACAAGTGGCAAAGGAGAGCAAAGAGTATTCTGACTTCTCCACCATAACCAGTGAGGTTGAGGTTGAGATGGGAAGTGGGGGAAGGGATACAGTGCCATATGGAGGGAACTAGGTCTCTGAGACTTCAAGAAGAGGGAAGACGTGAAAGGTAAAGGTTTAGATGAAAGCAAGTTTATTACCTCTCAAGCAGGCGTTCTAGAGAGCAGAGTAGAAGGGATGAGAAGATCTGGAGTAGGTTGTTGAGGGGTGGAGGAACCAAAATATGTTAACCATTGAGTAATGAATTCCTTAGCTGTATGAACCCGAGCAAGTCACTTAGTCTCTGCCTCAGTTTCTTAATTTGTAAAATGGGGTTAATATCACCTATTTCCCAGGAATGTTGTGAAGATCAAGTGTGATAATAATTGTAAAGTGCTTAGCACAATGCCTGGCACATAGTCAGTGCTATATAAATGTTAGCTATCATCATCATCATCATTGTCATCATCATCTTCTTTATAGTGGACCCAGTCAGCTTGGTTTCATGATTTTCTCCATTTTCCTTTAGCAGCAAGTGAGTAGGAGCAAAAGTAGCAAATAATGGGGCTAATCCAATGCTGATACTTGGCGGAACAACATCTATTATAGGATTAGAAACAAGGAACTGGAGAGAAGATTCACCAGTTTCAAGCAAATTTTCGTTCCCTGGGCACCAGGCAGCAGGTATGCATATGGAGCAGTCTGGAAGGTGAGCTGATAGTAGAGTGGGCAGTGTACCTGGGCCATCCCCTGATATGACAATTCCAGGCAGAGATACAGTAATTACCTAGTTAGAACATCAGGGTAGATTTGTTTCAGGGGGCCAGCCAGCGGGTGTCTAAGTGGAGCAGTTGGGGAGGGTGAATTCTTTATTATTTACTTGCCAAAATTTGAGGTAATTTTCTGGACAATTCAATCCAATTAGGCTTAACTTCTACCATCCTTTCTATATGTCTGTGTATGGAAATTGAGCCAGGTGTTCCAGGCCACAGGGTACTTGAGATACTGCTGGGGCGGAGGGAAGGAAGAAGACTTACGGTAATAAGACAGAGAAAGAACGTATTCATAGTAGAGATTCATTATAGTCTTTTCTGAACCAAGCAAGAGAATTAATTCAGAACCATGTCCAAACCATGGTCATTCTGCCAAGAAAATATTTTGTTATGGGCACTAGTGTGGGAAAGGATTAGAAGTTAGGCTTCCACAGCAGAACAAGGGAATTCTGAGGAGGACTTTCAAGATCTTGTGGATAGTCCCTCAGCCAATAAGAAACTGCCCCAAACATTCTGCAAAACAACTAGTTCCTTAAGAAAGAGCCCTGGAGGCTAAACCGGTTGCAATCTGTGGGGGTCCAGGACGGGGCAAAGGCTTTTCTTCACTGTGCTTGCTTAATAAGCTTATTCAATATTAACTGACACACTCTGAGGGTGGAGACTTCCACCATTTTTTAACATGGGACACATGATCCAAGTGGGATAACATATCAAGGAGCAACATGAGATGGACGTGTATGGAAGATTATAACCCAGAAAGGCTAGGACCAATCCTAGCTCTGATGGGAGGAGCAAGGTCGCGATAACAGTATAAATGCTGACTCTCGCTTCTGTATGGCATGCCTTTCCCACCAGGGGGCGCACCTCCTTCTTGTAAGAACCGTAATAAACGATTCTTCTTTAACTCCAGACTTAGTTTAGTTATTGAGAGAGAGACTCCACCGGGCATTGCAACTGGGAAAGCAACCGGGCTAACTTCCCAACCCTGCTGAGGGGGTCCAAGGGGCTCTATTTCTAACGCTAGCAAAACATCTCCATGTAAAACGGCACGATTTCAGATTGCTCCCCTTGGGGATTATCATTAATAATTTTCAGGATAAACAGAAACTGTAAATAGGCCAAGAAATTAATATCAAGAAGATTATTTTTTTAAGCACAGTATCTTAAACATTAAATTGAAAAACAGGATCCTAGAATGACTAAGATTTCAACTAAAGTATTACAGATATTGTATCTGTTAGAAGGAAGTGGGGTTTCAATCTGTGATTTCACCTGTAGGGAATATCCCTCCACCACTGCATATCAGAAAATAACTGTAATTCATAGCCATGGAGTATTTGAAGGAAGGGAGAAGTGCAGCATTGGGAGATTATATGATTTGCTTATGGTCATAGTCATATAGAAGACAGTTCTTGATTAAAGTAAGATTCAGAAAATTAATAGGAAAAGTTTTTAATGAAAAATGATTTTATTTTTAAAAAGTAGCTTATCTCACTGATTACTTAACTTGTATTTTGTCTCCCATCTGTATGTACCTTCAAAAGAAAAATGGGTATATTACTTTTTTATTTTTTATTTTTGGTTTGGCAGAACCGAATTTTCATAATAACCAATACTATCATTTAGAACCAATTTTGACACAATCATTTCCCAAAACAGCGGAAAGAATTCAAGAATCAGACATTCACTGAACACAAAAAATGAAAAAGATAAAATTAGATATAGATATATAGATAGATATCTATTATCACTGCCATGCATTTTTTAGCTTACTTGCTCTAGGGAATAAAAAACATTCTTTTTATGCTTCTTACTTTAGATTGAAAATATATTGTCCCATCGTTGACACCAAGTGAGAGGTGATTCAAAGGAACAGAGATAGCCAACAGTCGATCCTTTGACAGTAAGTATTGCTTTGCCTTACTGACAAGCTCTTGCAAAATGTTTTCATTCTCTGCTTCATAAAACACATTTTTCAGCATTGTTATTGCTAATCTTAAATCACTGATAAACTTCAACACACAAAGATTTCATAAAATGTTAACTTGAAAAAAATCAGTGCAAAATAGAACATCTTAATTTCATACTTTCTCAAGCGCATTTTTCCTACTCCAGACCAGTAGAGAAAATGTATTTAAATTAAATTAAATTTCAATTTATGTTTAATTTAAAACAGCGAGGCAACACTAACTTAAAACAAACATGTAAGCTATTCGATTTATTATCCTTATATGAAAATTTACAAAGGAGTGAGTTTCCTGTATAGAGTTATTTGTGAAGAATCCAGACTATACATCCCAAACAAAAAAAGGGGGAGAAGGGGCTGACATCAGAGCATAAAGAGGAAAAACACCACTACTTTCTATGTGCTTAAGCATGTATACACATACACCCTTGATACTAGGGTTATTTTCTCATCTCTCATAAATTCATAATCCCAATAGGTAGGGAGGTAAAGTCAACAAAAAGAACTATATTTGAGGGCAGCTAGGTGGCACAGTGGATAGAGCACTGACCCTGGATGCAGGAGGACCTGAGTTCAAATCCGGCTTCAAACCAAACACTTGACACTTACTAGCTGTATGACCCTGGACAAGTCACTTAACCCCAATTGCCTAAAAAAAACTATAGTTGAAATGTAATTTGCATAGGACAGCATAATTTTTTAAAAAATTAAGATGGTTGCAATTTACTTTCTTGTTTCATAAATGAAAATATAGTCCTCAATATCTTTGCCAGCCCTTTCATGAAGGAAGATAGAGTAGAAAATTACCTCATTTTCAGGCTCTGTTATCTGTAGCCTGAAACACGTTTCCAGTCTAAATAAGTAGGAGCACGTATACTTGGTACGTTTCAATCTCCTGGCAAGAAATTTTTAAAAAAATCTTGATATTATGCATCTCTGTAAGTTTGAAGAGCTTACTTGCAGCTTCTTCCAAGAATTCTACACATTTTTAAAATAAGTGAGCCAGTATGTGTACTGCTGAAAGATGAGTGGAGAAAATATGCCAAAAAAATAGGTTGTACATATAAGATATATAACTACCCACTTTTCCTCTAGAGTATCCTTTTCCTCCTTCCTTTCCTTTCTTGTTTCAAGGTCATTAAAATATTACAAAGGATTCCCAAGCCCTCAGTCTTATTGAATTTCTTCTATGATCTCTGATGACATTAAGGTTCGTTTTTGTTTTTGTTGTTGTCATTTTTCAGTTGTAGTCAACTCTTCATGACTCCATTTGGGTTTTTTCCCACTTAATAGTATTTTATTTTTTCCAACTATCTGTAAAGATAGTTTTCAGCATCACTTTTATAAGATTTTGAGCTCCAATTTTTTTTTCTCTTTCCCCTCCCTCCCCCCCAAGATGGCAAGCAATGTTATGAAAGAAGAATCAGAACAAAAGGGAAAAATCATGAGAAAGAAAAAACAAAAAAACAAACGAACAAAAAAGAGCAAATAGTATGCTTCAATCTTCATTCAGATTCCATAGTTCTTTCTCTGGATGTGGGTAGCATTTTCCATCATGAGTCTTTTGGAATTGTCTTAGATCACTGTATTGCTAAGAAGAGCTAAGTCTATCAAAGTCGATCATTGTACAACATTGCTGTTACTGTGTACAGCATTCTTTTGGTTCTAACATCAGTTCATGTAAGTCTTTCCAGGTTTTTCTGAAATCACCCATTAAGTCCAACTGCTGGCTGTGGAATCAAAGTTTGCCCCAGTTCTTTACTTTGCTGTATCTGCAAAGGGGTCAGTGATCACTGTAGTTTGATTTATAATCTTCCTCTGTGTGAAAGCAAGGAAACTTCATGTGGGAAAGGAGAGCCTAGGGTATTATTAGGCAGCATTCTTACAAGGCAAACAGGCTTTTTTATTTGTAGCATTAGGTTCTTAATAACATAGGTAATTTTTAATGGAGCATTTTCAGTTGCAGAATATTCTAGGAGTAGTTCTGTTATTTTCCCATATGAAATGCTTCTGTTTTCTATTGCTTTTGGTCATTCAGTCTGCTTATGAACAATGTGACTAAACTTTAAAACTATCTCTGTGAGGCTATGGTTCCCTCATCTATAAAAGAAGAGAGTTAGTTAAGGCTATCTCTTCTGCTCTCTATTTCTAGTGAATTTTGTTTAGTACTGAAATCATGGAAATTAAAGAGTGTTAGTTTTATGATAGATTCTTCTGAGAGTCAGCTATTTTTTTAAGCAAAAGGAAAGTGTGGGAGACATGAAGCTAAAGATAAAACGTAATAAACACAACTGGTGAGCTCAGTACTTTTGATTTAAGTGATTGCACAATCACTAAAGCATTATTATAGGGCTGAGTTAGTTTTTGTTTTGCTTTAGGGTTATTTTTATTTGTTTTTTACTTCTTATTTTGCTCAATCCCTATACTGGAATATGTCCCTATTGAATGAGCTTTTGAATAATGTCATTCTGATGATTCTGATGGGCAACCACAGAGGGGAAAATATTTTAAATAGTTTTCATTTTCCAAACAGAATTTTTTTCAAAAAGAATCTCATTAGTGTCATTATTATTTCTAAATTCTTAACTACCAATTGTTTTTTCTCATTCCAGAACTTCTTCTTGTGTGTACTTCTGAGATGAAGTCTTTGATTATGTCTTACTAATGCATTCTGAAGACTTCTTTTTTTTCTTTTCTTTTCTTTTCTTTTTTTTTTGTGTGAGGCAATCGGGGTTAAGTGACTTGCCCAAGGTCACACAGCTAGTAAATGTCATGTGTCTGAGGCCAGATTTGAACTCAGGTCCTCCTGACTCCAAGGCCAGAGCTCTAACCACTGTGATACCTAGCTTCCCCTTACTAATGCATTCTGAAGAGTTATTTCTCAGAAGTAAATAAAATTGTTTTGTATATGCCTATTCAGGACTTGAAATGGTATGGAAGGAGAGGGAGTAGCCCAGGTTTTCCTCAGAAAGAATACCTGACACCAATCTGAAGCACCCTCTTTTCTTTTCCTCTTTTGTGTCTCCTGTGGTGAGAGATAGGAAAGTGTGAGTATATTTTGAGAGTGAGGTTGGACCTTATATCAGGTTTAAGGGGAAAGGAAAGGCAAAGTGTTACTATTCTTATTCCTTCTTTCCTTCTGCTCTCCACTGAATCTCAAGCTCTATTTGCATAATCATATGCAACTAGAACATGTTTCTCCTTTTCACCTCATAATTTTCAGGAGTTTAGCTGAGGCAATACCAAGAACTTGACAATAGGTTTATGTCAGGTATGCTTTCCTTAACAGTAAAGTCCATGTATAATAAAATAGGATTATTAATAATTGGTTGTGCTATTTTTATTCTTCTCTGATTTTTTTTTTGCATTTTTGTTTTGTTTTTGCATTGAGTTGAGTCCCAGAAACAAAATAATATAGCAGAAAGAGCAATAATCTGAAAATTAAGAGCTCTGGGTGCTTGTCCTAGCTCTTGCAATGAAACTTTTGGCCACTTGTGCCACTTTCTGAATCTCGGGTTTTTTTTAACTGTGAAGTGGTGGGATTGGGCTAAGATGTTATCTGATATCCTGTGACTCTTCATTGACATTTGATAGCCGTAATTTGGTAACACACTTAATCATTCTCTAGGCTCAGCATATCAGCTATATCTTGGGCCATTTTATTCCTTTTTGGAGCTATGCCAGCTCACAGAATTAGGTGCCTCACACTTGTAATACCAAGGGAACTGAAATGGGGAACACAGAGATTTAGAATCACACTAATGGTAGGGGAAATGGGAACTCAACATTTCAGCCAAGGGTTTCTAAAAAACATGTAACCCAATATCACCATTTAAGGTCCTCAAGGATGTGTCTACAGTAAAATGGAGAATTAAGGCATATAATTCAAGGAAACTAGCATCTTCCCCTCCCCCCCAAAAAAATAAATTCTGTCATGACAAAGGTACAGCAGGGGTGATTTGGAATCAGAGCACCCGGGTTCAAATCCTGGCTATACTACATACCACCTATCTGACTTAACTTAATCACTTAACTTCTGTGGGCCTCAGTTTCCTCATCTGTAAAATGAGGGGTTGGAATAGGTGGTTTCTGAGGACCCTTCCACCTCTAAAACTATAATCTTAATTCAACAAAATAGTAAGGATGAGTATTAAATTGTAGATGATTTTGTTCAGAATATTTTGTTTTAATATAAGAATTCTCATATCCTTTGAATATTTATCTATCGGGGAATGGTTCTTATTTGTATATATTTGATTTGTTCCATATTTACCTTGAATATAAGATTTTTATCAGAGAATCTGATTTTTTTCCAGTTAACTAGATTCCTTCTAATTTTAACTGTATTAATTTTGTATGTAAGCTTTTCAGTTTTATGTAATCAAAATTGTCCATTTTATCTTCTGTAATCCTATTACTTATTTTGTCATGAACTCTCTCCCTAGCCACTTTTATACTCAAAAGTATTTCCTTCCTTGCTAATTTGTGTAATTTTTTCCTTCTAATTTGTCAGACAACATTTGTTAAGTGTTTATTAGTTATCAGCTATCATGCTAAGAGCTAGGGATACAAAGAAAGGCAAAAGCATGGTCCCTGCCCTCAAGGAGCTCAAATTCTAATAAGGGAGATAATATGCCAAAAAAATAAGTTGTACATATAAGATATATAACTACCCACTTTTTCTCTAGGGTATCCTTTTCCTCCTTTCTTTCCTTTCTTGTTTCAAGGTCATTAAAATATTACAAAGGATTCCCAATCCCTCAGTCTTATTGAATTTCTTCTATGATCTCTGATGACATTAAGGTTCGTTTTTGTTTTTTTTTTTTTTTTTTGTTTGGCTAGGCGATGGGGTTAAGTGACTTGCCCAGGATCACACAGCTAGTAAATGTTATGTGTCTGAGGCCAGATTTGAACTCAGGTCCTCCTGAATCCAGGGCTGGTGCTCTATCCACTGTGCCATCTAGCTGCCCCTGGCATTAAGGTTCTGATGGGACCCTTATATCATCTTCTTCCTGGATTGGAATCTAAATAGTTAATCACCTTTTTATGTTTCTCTTGACTCCTAAGTTTATATTTCAGAGTTTCTATTAAGCTTTCAGTTTCATCAAGATTCTTCAAAGTCCCTTATTCAAGGTCCAAATCCTGCAGTACAAGTTTTTCTGAGTAAGTTATTCTTGGTTGTAGATTTTTTTTTCCTGCTGGGTTATTGCTTTTCTTACTCTCTACTTCTTTGTAAAGGTAGTGGCTAAATCTTGTGTGATCCCCGCTGTGAGTTCTTGATAACTGAATTCTTTTTTTTTCTTTCTAGTTGCTTCTAACATTTTTTTCATCCTGGAAGCTCTGGAGGCTCTTTTCATCTGGGGTTCAAGTTCCAGATCACTCCTGCAGGACCAGAGTGATCGCAGTAAGGTAACCCTTCTTACCTCAGGGGCTAAGCCCAATTCTGCTCTCCGTTGGAATGGAATGATAAGGTTGTAGCCCCTGTGACTGAGACTGAGTCATGTAATGGTCAAAGAGTTAGGTTGTCTTGCTTCTTTTTACTCCAGCATCTTGACTTGGCTCCTGGTCTAGGCATTTGAGCTGATTCTAGGCAAGAACAGATAAATAACATTGCAAATAGGGCTTCACTTCTATTCCATCTTGGTCTCCTGATATCTGAAATCCAAATACAAGAGGAAGTTCTGTCATTTCTGATCCCTGCATCATCTAGTCTAAATGTCTACTCTGTAAACAGAATGAGATTCCCTCACTACTTCTGTTCCTCAGAGCATGCTTAGATAATGTGTGTGGCTAAGTCTAAATCCATTTCTGAAGCTCAGATCCAGTGCTAATTCTGGCCATTTATTGAATTACCAAGTTTAGGCATACCTTGGGTTTACTTTCATGGTCTTCCTTCCAAGGAATGGCTAAGCTCAACCCTGCTTTATTTATAAGAAATGAGATAGATGTAGCATAGGCGGTGCTCCAGGAAAGTTGCACGTTTGTTAATGTGCCCCCCATGCCAAATGTCACATTTCATATAAGTTTTGGTAGTTATATGTTTTCAATGGGCTAGTGAAATCTTCACTCAACATGATTTGACACTTTCTATTCAGATGCAATAATTAACGTGAGTATGCCATTGATGAAATGCATTTTGCCTGAAAACCAGTTTTCTTTTGCCAAAATATTTTAACTCTAACTCATTGTGTATTCTTATGGTAACCAAAATCTGTGGCACTGAGCCCCACAGATGCTGCTTTCTTATTAATTTTTCATTTGAAACACATGAGAATGTACTTTCTATTTCCCTAGAAAAACATGGCTGCTGAAAAATTAAGTTAAAATCTAATTTTTCTTTCTTTTTGGCTTGAAACGTTCCTATGGCTTTGAGTAAAATAAACTCAAATTGCATTTGTAGCCAAAATTAGTATGAGGTTGCAGAATTAGATAATGATTACACTATGCATATTAAGTTTGGTTGGCTCTAGTTTTATTTAATTATATAAAGCTCAGATAAACATTAATGCAAATGTTTTCTAAGTCTCCCAAAATCATTAGCTTTTCTTATTCATTTTAAAAAAGAATTTTCATAAAAATCAAAATGTTAAAATTGTGAACCAGTATTTTGTTCTCTTTCAAGTGAAAAAGGCATTCCAGATTTTAACTTTGATAAAAGAAAAGAAACAGAGGTACCATCTGCTCAGAACCACATGGCAACAGGGTAGGGGAATGCAAATTGATGATGTTCCCCCACCCAGAAGCTCACAGCAGTTCTGGCCTTGTTGGCTGCCAGGAAAGAATTGAGAAATATTGGCCTGGAGTCCCCTTTAAATACAGATTATCATTAATGCAAATGTTTATTTACCAAAATCATTCACTTTTAAAATTCTGTTTGTAAAAAAAATTTATAAATAGAAACTAAAACGTTAAAATTGTATGCCAACTTTGCATGAAAATTCAGTTCATCCTTCACTTTCAGGGTCATTGGTTCTGCTGGTTCCTTAGCCAATTAGATTTTGTCTTACATTAAGCTAACCCCTTTAGCCGCTCAAGACCAGAAGAACCAAGGTTCTCAAAGTTCTATCTGTGGATTGGAACCAGGCAGGCAATATCTATACATGATCTGCATAACCCACCAAGAAGGACAAATCTGAGCATCTTCTTAGGGCTAGGACCTCATTGGCCAGGCCTCATATCACATGTAAAATGGGCATGATAAAAATTTTATTATGTACCACATAGCATTATTATGAGGAAAGTACTTTGTAAAGTATAAGGCACTATATTGTGTGTATTATTGTACTAAATTTTATGTATGTATATGTATTTCTCTATATATGTATATATAATATACTATATTGTGTGTGTATGCACACTCATATATACACACATAAATTATTATAAAAAAAACTTTCAGTCAACTAGAAGTCAGTATTCCCAGTAGCTGTAACCTCAGCCAGGAAACACAAATTTTGGTTCAATGATCTTAGCAAATAATTTAACCTCTCTTAAACCCAGTCTCTATACCTGCAAAATGAGAAAATTTGACTAGATCTAGAAAGTTCTTTCCAGCTTTTATATAGCTCACATTGACTTTACAACTAACAGTAGCACTTTCCTCACCAGTTTTTGAGGTAAGTAGTGAGCAAGTGAATTATGAATTTATTAAACACTTACTAAGTTCCAGCTAATAATAAAATTTTGTTGTTAAGTTTTTTTTTTTCACAGGCATGTCCTATTCTGTGTGACTCCTTTGGGGTTTTCTTGGCAGAGATATTGGAGTGGATTGCCATTTCCTTCTCCAGCTCATTTTGCAAGTGAGGAACTGAGACAGACAGGGTTAAGTGACTTGCCCAAGGTCACATAGCTAGTAAGTGCCTGAAGCTGGATTTGAACCCAAGTCTTCTTGATTCCAAGTCCAGCACTCTATCCACTGTGCCACCTAGCTACTTTTGTGTTAGTGCTACTATACAAATACAGCATAAAAAGGAGATGCTATCTGCTTTCAAGAAGGTTTCATTGTAATAAGGGGAGACAAGACAAATAGGGAAGTGGTGGCCAGGGAAAGGTGTTTTACTTTGGGAAGTCTCAGGGATAATGAGTGGAACAACAGGGCAGTCCATAGGTATGCTCTTTCCACCGATGATGGAAAATAGCCAGCATATAAGAAAGTATATGGTCAAAAGGAATTCAAAGCTTCTTAGCTCCTGGTTATCATCTGTTAAAATCCATTTTGAAGGATGGAGCAGTGAAAGGAAGGTGGAAAATGCAAGTATTCTTATCTTCATTTAATAGATAAGAAAACTGAGGTTCAAAAACTTCTCTAGCTGACATCCTTGTCCCTCAAGGATGTTACCCTTTATTCTCTGACTTTAATCCATCTGAGAAAGAAGGATTTATTTCCACTTAGAAATTCTGTGATGTATTTGTGTCTTTTGACATGCATTTCTTGGACCAACCTATATCCAAAAGAACAACCACCTGACTAGTGGACTATTTTCTTCATACACATTGTATGAACCGTCACACAACCTGGCACAGACTTCACCCTCATCACTACTAAACCCTGGGTTAGATCTCTTTCAGCAACTTGCTTCCTTGTCTCCTGAAGACTTACCAACTCAAAATGATCATAACTGGTTGTTGAGTAATTCTTGGGGTAGGACTATATGCTTCATCCCAATGAGGACACCATAAATGGGTACACAGTTCTTGTAAGATTTCTGAAATATTACAGAGTTATTGTTATATTGTCTTCTGCTTTCAAATCCCTTGCCCTATAGATACTCATACCTTGCCAAACTCTAACTTTGCAATACTCCCTATATACATTTCTTTTATTTCTCCTTACATTCTGTGGAAGAATGTTGGACTCAACCACTCAACCAAGCCAATTTATGTCTTCTACCCTTACCTGGGCCCTTATTGAAGAAAAGCAATTGTTTTACTCCTCCCTAATTGATTCTCTATGCCCGTTTCCCATGGAAGTTGTTCCAAACTTTCTCTTCTCTCTTTTACCTTCCCCACAGCCTCAGCTGAGGACCTTGACTCATGTTTTTTTTTTTTTTGTCAGAATTGGAAGATTTATTCTCTTTAAAAATCAACACAACTGACCATGAAGATAGATGCAGAACTTAAAATGACATATATGTACCTTGTATGGTGAAAGAAACAAAGTACTACTTAACAGCTGTGATAAACTCTCAGTAGAGTGGATGGAATACTATTTCTAAGCACTAGGAACAAAACTAAGTATTTAATAGTACTAACTATAGAGCTTATCTTCCCAGAATTATAGACACTAGGTTATGGGAACAACAAGATGGAAGACTAGATACTTTCTCCAATCTTCATGACCTCTCAAACTTCTTTTTTTAAATTTTTTTATTAGTTTATTTTAATTTATCAACAATCACTTCCATAAGCTTTCTTCGGATGTGGATAGCATTTTCCATCATGAGACCTTTGGAGATTTGACTCATGTTTTACTGAGAAAATAAAAACCATTCACCATGAGTTCCCTTTTCTCTCTTTCTCTCCATCTCAAAATCCCATGACATTATCAGACATTTATTCCAGTCTCAGATGAAAAGGTGAAAAAACTTCTCTTCATCAAGGGCAATCCTTATATGTATATACTTAATCTCATTCCCTCCCATCTACACTGGTGGATTGCCCATGTAATCATCCCTTCTCTCTAATTTTCAGTCTTTTTCTATCTACTGGTTCCTTCACTAATGCCTGCAAATATACCCAAGTCTCTTCCATTCTTTGAAAAAAAAAAAACCCACTAGACCCTACCACCCCCTCAAACTATCTTCCTATATTTCTCCTTTTTATAGCAAAATTTCTAGAAAAGGATAACTATACTCCTTGCCTTCACTTCATCTCTTCTCATTCCCTTCTCAAACCTTTGAAATCCCACTTCCTACCTCATACCAATGATCTCTTTAATGCCAAATGAGTATCCTTTCTCAATTCTTATTCTCCTTGACCTTTCTGTAGCATTTGATAATGTTCACCACCACCTCCTCCTGCATATTCTCCCCTCTCTGAGTGTTTGTGAAACTACTTTCTTTTGCTTGTCTTCTTGTTTTCCTACTCCTACTCAATTCTTTTGCTGGTTCATCATTCATATCATAACCCTTAACTGTGATCATACCCCAACCCTCTGACCTGGGCTGTCTTTTCTCTCTACTCCATCAATTAAATGAGTTCCTCAGTTTCTATGGTTTTAATTGTCATCTCTATGCAGATTACTCCTCAATCTATATATCCAGCCCTATTCTTTCTCTTGAGTTCCTGTTCCATATCTCCAATTGCTTATTGGATATTTCAAACTGGATGTACTGTGATGATCTCAAAGTCAATGTGTCCCAAAACAGAACTCATTATTTTCCCTTTCTTCTGTACTTCTCTATTGCTGTTGAGGGCATTATCTCTATAGTCATCCAAGTTCCATCTGTCTTATCTTCAACTCCTTACACTCACTGTGCCACATGATCAGTTGTCAAATCTCATCATTACCACCTCCACCACATCTCTCCTATCCGTCCCTTTCACTCTCTCTTCATTCAGTTACCATCCTAGTTCAGAGCCTCATCACCTCTCACCTGAACTATTGCAATGGCTTCCTAATTGGTCTCTCAGTCTCAAGTCTTTCTATCCCTCCCCTCCCCCATCCATCCTTCTCATAGGTGTCAAGGTGATTTTCCCAAGATGTAGATCTAGCCATGTCACTCCTCTGTTCAATAAACTCTAATAACTCTCTATTGCTTTAGGATCAAATGCAGACTGCTTTGGTTGCCCTTCACAATTTAGCCCCAACCTACTTTTCCAGTTGTGTAAAAAATTATTCCCTTTTGCATACTCTGCAGTCCAGCCAGACTGGCCTTCTTGCTATTCCTCACCCATGACACTCATCTCCAATCTCTGTATGTTTTCAGTGTTTGTCCTCCATGTCTATAATGGTCTTCCTCTCCACCTTTGCCTCTTAGAATCTCTTCTTTCCTTCAATACTCAGCTCACATGCCACTTTCTATATAAAACCTTTTTTGATCTTCCCAGCTGCTAGCCCTTTCCTCCCAAATTATCTTCTTGTATTTATTTTGTGTGTAATTTTGTATCTTTATGTATTTGTGTAGAATAATTTTTCTTGATAGAATGTAAGCTTCTACAAGGCAGGGACCATTCATTTTTTGTTGTCTTTGTATCAACACTGCCTAGCATAAGACTTAGAACATAGTATGGGCTTAATAAATGCTTGTTGATTGATTAATTGATTGAGATTAATTGATTGATGGTGAAAGTACTACCTATTACACCAGATGACATGTATTTGCAACACCAAGTTTATTTTAAATGACTGTTTTTTCTGCAGAGATGGTACATGTAACTAGAAGGGAAATCATCTAGGAAATCAAAGGAAGGATGACTGTTGTATCATAAAAGCAAATTTAAATTCACAGTAAGAATGGGCAGTGCTACTTCACTTGAAAATGTAGGGTAGGATAAGTTGTTAGACTTTCAGATTCCCAACAGAAACAGGACTTTAGAGAATTGGGAAGTGGGAGCTCCTCTGCTCTTAAATAGGTTCTATGTGCCTATTTCCAAATGTATTGGTTTTCACATGAGGACTTTTCGCTTGGAGACATCTGGAAAGAGTGGCTCTAATGGAAAGAATTCTGGAATAGAAATCAAGAGGCCTGCCTGGATTCCCGTCTCAGCTTTGCCATTAATTCACTTTGTGACCTTTATGACATTACTTCATTTCTCTGGGCTTCAGTTTCCTCATCTTTAAAATGAAGAGTATTAGAGTAGATTATATCTGAGATTCCTTCTAACTCTAATATTCTGTATATTATAATATCAATAGGCAGCACAATAATACAGTAGCCATGTGAATTCACGTACTGAAATGACTAGATTACCAGAATGGAGCGAATATTTTCCCTTGGTTATCCTGCATTCCTGGGAAGCTCTCACTCCTCACTTCCCTGTTGTCTTTCAAGTTTTGTCCAAAATCCCACTTTCTGCAAAAAGATTTTCTGAACATCCTTTAATGCTAGTGGGAATGTCTCCAGTTTACCCTGTATAATATATCTTATATGGGCATAGTCGTTGTATGTTGCTCCCTTCATTTGATTGATAACTCATTGAGGACAAGGACATTTTTGCCTTTCTTTGTATCTCTGGCATTTAATATAGTGTCTGACACTAGTAAGGACTTAATAAGTACTTGTTGACTGACTTACTGAATGATTGATTGAGAATGAAACTGTTTATCTGTCAATTAAGTAATCAGGTGCACTGTCAAATCTTTTTTTTAATTAATTTATTTTGATTTATCAATAATCACTTTCATATGCTTTTGAGTTTAAAATTTTTCTCCCCCTTCCTCCCCACCACCCTCCCCAAGACTGCGCATAATCTGATATAGGCTATACATTTACATTCATATTAAACGTATTTTCACATTAGTGATGTTGTAAGTAAAAATTAAAACCAATAGGAGGAACCATCAGAAAGAGGAAACAAAACTTAACAGAAGAGAAAAAAAATAGCAATTCAACTTCCATAGTTCTTTCTTTGAATGTGGATACCATTTTCCATCACAAGGCCTCTGAAGATGTCTTAGATCCTTGTATTGCCAGGAAGGGTTAAGTTTTTCAATATTAGTCATCACACAACGTGGCTGTTATTATGTACAACGTTCTCTTGGTTCTGCTCACTTCACTCAGCATCATACCATATAAGTCTTTCCAGGTTTTTCTGAAGGCAGCCTGTTCATCATTTCTTATAGCACAATAGTATTCCATCACATTCATATACCACAACTTGCTCAGCCATTCCCCAATTGATAGGCATCCTCTCAATTTCCAATTCTTTGCCACCACAAAAAGAGCTGCTATGAATATTTTTGTACATGTGGGTCCTTTTCCCATTTGTATGATCTCTTTGGGATATAGCCCTAGAAGTGCTATTGCTGGGTCAAAGAGTATGCACATTTTTATAGCCCTTTGGCCATAGTTCCAAACTGTTCTCCAAAATGGTTGGATCATTTCACAACTCCACTAACAATGCATTAGTGTTCCAATTTTCCCACATCTTCTCCAACATTTATCATTTTCCTGTTTTGTCATGTTGGCCAATCTGATAGGTGTGATGTGGTACCTCAGAGTTGTTTTGATTTGCATTTCTCTAATCAATAGCGATTCAGAGCATTTTTTCATATGATTATAGATGGCTTTAATTTCTTCATCTGAGAACTTGTCTGTTCATATCCTTTGACCATTTATCAATTGGGGAATGGCTTGTATTCTTATAAATTTGACTTAATTCTCTATATATTTTAGAAATGAGGCCCTTATCAGAGAGACTGGTTGTAAAAATTCTTTCCCAATTTCCTACCTTCCTTCTAATCTTAGTTGCATTGGCTTTGTTTGTGCAAAAATTTTTCAATTTAATGTAATCAAAATTATCTATTTTGCTTTTTGTAATGTTCTCTATCTTCTGTTTGGTAATGAATTCTTCTGTTCTCCGTACATCTGACAGGTAAACTATACCTTGCTCTCCCGGTTTGCTTATAGTATCAGCCTTTATATCTAAATCATGAACCCATTTTGACTTTATTTTGGTATATGATGTGAGATTTTGGTCTATGCCTAGTTTCTGCCATACTCTTTTCCAGTTTTCCCAATAGTTTTTTTTAAAAGAGTGGGTTCTTATCCCAGAAGCTGGGGTCTTTGGGTTTATCAAATAATAGATTACCATAGTCATTGACTACTGTGTCTTGCATATTTAACCAATTCCACTGATCCACCACTCTGTTTCTTAGCCAGTACCAAGCAGTTTTGATGATTCCTGCTTTATAATATGATTTAAGATCTGGAATGGCTAGGCCACCTTCCCCTGCATTTCTTTTCATTAGTTCTCTTGATATTCTGGACCTTTTGTTCTTCCAAATGAATCTTGTTATTATTTTTTCTAACTCTCTAAGATATTTTTTGGTAGTTTGATTGGTATGGCACTGAATGACTAAATTAGCTTAGATAGAATTGTCATTTTTATTATATTAGCTAGGCCTACCCATGAACAGCTGATGTTTTTCCAATTATTTAGATCTGACTTTATTTACGTGAAAAGTGTTTTGTAATTGTGTTCATAGAGTTCCTGGGTTTGTTTTGGGAGGTAGACTCCTAAATATTTTATAATGTCTACAGTAAGTTTAAATGGAATTTCTCTTTCTATCTCTTGCCATTGGGCTTTGTTGGTAATATATAGAAATGCCAATGATTTATGTGGGTTTATTTTATAGCCTGCTACTTTGCTAAAGTTGTTTATTATTTCAAGTAGTTTTTTACTTGATTCTCTGGGATTCTGTAAGTATGACATCATGTCATCTGCAAAGAGTGATAGCTTTGTTTCTTCTTTGCCTATTCTAATACCTTCAATGTCTTTTTCTTCTCTTATTGCTAAAGCTAACGTTTGCAGTATGATGTTGAATAACAGTGGTAATAATGGACATTCTTGTTTCACCCCTGATCTTATTAGAAATGCTTCTAGCTTGTCCCCATTACATATTATGCTTGCTGAAGGTTTTAGATAGATGTTATTTATTATTTTAAGGAAGACTACATTAATACCTATGCTCTCTAGTGTTTTTAATAGGAATGGGTGTTGTATTTTGTCAAAAGCTTTTTCTGCATCTGTTGAGATGATCTTGTGGTTTCTGTTAGTTTTGGTGTTGATATGATGAATTATGCTGATAGTTTTCCTTATATTGAACCAGCCCTGCATTCCTGGTATAAATCCTACCTCGTCATAGTGTATTATTCTTGTGATAAGTTGCTGTAATCTATTTGCTAATATTTTGTTTAAAATTTTTGCATCTATATTCATTAGAGAAATTGGTCCATAATTTTCTTTATCTGTTTTGACTCTTCCTGGTTTAGGTATCAGCACCATATTTGTATCATAAAAAGAATTTGGTAAGATCCTTCTTCTCTTATTTTACCAAATAGTCTATATAGTATTGGAATTAATTGTTCTTTAAATGTTTGATAGAATTTGCATGTATTCATCTGGTCCTGGAGATTTTTTCCTAGGGAGTTCATCAATTTCTTTTTCTGAGAAGGGGTTATTTAAGCATTTCACTTCCTCTTCTGTTAATCTGGGCAATTTATATTTTTTTTGTAAATAAGTATCCATTTCACTAAGATTGTCAAATTTGTTGGCATATAGTTGGGCAAAATAATTCCTAATTGTTGTTTTAATTTCCTTTTCCTTGATGGTAGCTTCACCCTTTTCATTCTTGATACTAGTAATTTGGTTTTCTTCTTTCTTTTTTTAAATTAGATTAACCAAAGGTTTATCTGTTTTATTGTTTTTTTCATAAAACCAGCTCTTAGTTTTATTTATTAGTTCAATAGTTTTCTTAATTTTGATTTTATTGATTTTTCCTTTGGGTTTCAATGTTTCTAATTTGGTGTTTAATTGAGGATTTTTAATTTGTTCTTTTTCTAGTTGTTTCAGTTGTATGCCCAATTTATCGATTTCCTCTTTTTCTATTTTATTTATGTAAGCATTTAGAGATATAAAACTTCCCCTAAGAACTGCTTTTGCTGTATCTCAGCAGTAAGTTGTCTCATTATTGTCATTCTCTTGAATGAAATTATTGATTGTTTCTATGATTTGTTGTTTGACCCAATCATTTTTTAGGATTAGATTATTTAGTTTCCAATTATTTTTTAGTCTATCTTTCCATGGCCCTTTATTACATATAATTTTTATTGCATCATGATCTGAAAAGTATGCATTTAGTATTTCTGCCTTTCTGCATTGGATTGTGAGGTTTTTATGCCCTAGTACATGGTCAATTTTTGTGTATGTGTCATGTACCACCGAGAAAAAAGTATATTCCTTTCTATCCCCATTCAGTTTTCTCCAGAGGTCTATCATACCTAACTTTTCTAAAGTTCTATTCACCTCCTTAACTTCTTTCTTGTTCATTTTGTGGTTAGATGTATCTAGTTCAGAGAGGGGGAGGTTGAGGTCCCCCACTAGTATAGTTTTGCTGTCTATTTCTTCCTGTAACTCCCTGAACTTCTCCTCTAAGAATCTGGATGCTATACCACTTGCTGCATATATGTTTAGTAATGATAGTACTTCATTGTCTATGGTGCCTTTTAGCAGGGTGTAGTTTCCTTCCTTATCTCTTTTGATAAGATCTATTTTTGGTTTTGCTTTGTCTGAGATCAGGATTGCTACCCCTGCTTTTTTTACTTCAGCTGAAGCATAATATATTTTTCTCCAGCCTTTTACCTTTACCCTGTATGTGTCACTCTTTTTCAAATGTGTTTCCTGTAAACAACATATTGTAGGATCCATTCTGCTATATGCTTCTGTTTTATGGGAGAGTTCATCCCATTCACATTCACAGTTATAATTACTCTCTGTGTCTTTTTCTCCATCCTTTTTTCCCCCTGTTTACGCTTTTCTTTCTCCTTTCTCCTTTTACCACCCCTACAACTAGTGTTTTGCTTTTGACCACCTGCCTCCTTCAGTCCCATCTCCCTTCTATTATCCCTTTCCCTTTTCTTCCAATTGGCCAATTGTACTTTTAAAGGACTCCTTTTAAAGGACTCCTCTACCTCTCTCATTTGACTTTTAAAATCCTTCTTGAGTTCTTCTAAGAAGGCTTTTTGGGCTTCAGACCAGTTCATATTCCCTTTTGATGTTGCAGACATGGGTTTGATGACAGTGTTGTCCCCTTCAGAATTTCTGTCTTGATCTTCACTCTTCTCCTAATAGGAATCTATAGTACGTTTCTTTTTACTCATGGTGTTTCTTTATTCCCTGGCCTTTAAAGAGATTATGCTCTCCTGCTGGGGAGCAGAGGGCACTGACCCAAGCTTCTTGTGTTAGGAGCCTAGGTCTTGGTCACTGGTTTTTTGTGCTGGGGCCTCTTATGTTGGCAATTGGAAGCTGTAGGATTCTGGCAGCTTACCTGGTATTGGGTTGAAATCAGCAAGGCCGGTACTTTCAGGCAAATCTAGGTTGTCTGCTTTTCCTTTCCTTCAGCTTTGTTCAGCTCCTTTTAGATGAGTGCTGCAGGGTGTTTATCTTCCTGGGGCCCCTTGCAGTGCTGCCTCCCTTAGTTCTGTTGAGGCGCTGGGAGACTCCTTTGCTCTAGAATGCCGAGGCACCTGGTGGTTTTCTGAGCTGGTTTTCATCGGTTCCCCCGCCCTCACTGAGGCACTCGGAGATCCAGCTGTTGGTGTTTGCCTGCTCGACCCCCTGGGCTTTGGGATCTCCTCCTGGTTGGCAGTTGAAGGCTGTAGGGTTGTGACAGCTTACCTAGTGTTGGGCTGGAAACAACAAGGCTGGAACTTTCAGGCAACTCTAGGTTGCTTTCTTCAGCTCCTTTCAGACGATTGCTGCAGGGTGCTTATTCACCTGTGGCCCTTTGTAGTGCTGCTTCCCTTATTTTTGCTGAGGCACCGTTTGCTGTAGAATGCCAAGGCACCAGAATCTCCTCCTGGTGTACTAAAGTGTGTCTTTCCACTAGCTGGCTGGGCGACTCCTGGTTCTGTACTGCTCCCCTTCCCCCAGGGTAAGAGGGGCCTTTCCCATTAATTCCCTCTAGCTACCTGGGCTACTGCACTGCTGCACCCCGTCTTTCTTCTGGTTCAGCTGTTCCAGAGTTTTTTCTAGGGTGATATTTTCTGGGTTTTCAGAGGTTGATAGGGGAGAGTGAGAGCGAGTACCTTTTTACTCCGCCATCTTGGCTCCCGGAAGCGAAAGTTGCACTGTCAAATCTTGAAGAACCCCCAGAGCCATTTTCAAAACTTCATTCTTTTAATAACTTGGCTATTATGAATATATTCTTGAACTTCTAGGAAAAAGAGGTTGAGAAAATGTGTTTAATCAGCTAAATTCTGAATTAGATAAATTCTGAGAACTATTCTGAAGTTTTTTTTCCCCTACGCCTGCTTGAGTTTCCAAGTTTAATTCTCAAGAAGGATGTGAGAATAGCAAAGGAAGACAAATACTTAGGATTAGGAATCTCCTTTTACCATGTTAAGGCAAAGTAAAAAATATATCAAAGTACCCTTCAATTCCCTTAATTGTTGTTCAGTGCTCTTTGCTTCCTGTGGAAGTTAGGTAATGTCCCTATGCCAAGCATTTGTCATGGCAGCCAAAAACCTTTGGTAGCTAAAAGAATAGTATTGACACTGAAATGATTGTAATCAGACTTCATAATTAAAACTCCATTAAGTACAAATGAGGAGGATGCCTGCCCTTCATTGTACATGTTTTGTCTAACTGGTTGCAAAATAGAGAAAACAGGTTTTGTGGTTCAACATTTAGAAAAACTTCTTTAAAATGAGTGCTGCTCTAAGGAAGAATAGACCACTTTATGAGGTGTAGTGGGATCTCTCTCATTGTATCCATGCAGAATTTGGATAAAATTTCTAACTATTTTAAAGAGAATTAATCCATTGTTCAAAGAATCAGACTAGATGGCTTTTAAAGCTCATTCCAAGTCTAGGTTTCCTAGTCTTTGTCAAAAGTCATTTCAACTTTCAACTGAAAGAATGCACTAAAAATCACAAGCAAAATATTTTATTTTAACTTTCAAGATATTATTTCATGTGTCTGCTATAGAACAGTGCAGAAAACTTTATATTCCCTGCATTAGGAGAAGTCGGGAGACACTTTATAAGTGTTGTTGCAACTATTTTTTCATGAAAGCAATTTGGGCAAATTATATGTCTCAGAACTTTCAAAGATCTATGGTTTCACAAGTGTTGGGCATTTTTTTCCCGTGGTACACTGAAAAGAACACTGGCTTTGAAGTCAGAGGACGTGCATTCACCCTGACACTTACCACCTGTGTGATCCTGGGCAAGACATTTCACTTCCATAAGCTTTAATTTCCTCATCTGTAAGTTGAGGACGTTGAAATAATTGAGACCTCTGAGATTCCTGGTAGCTCTAAATCTATGATCCGATGACCTGCTGACCCAGAGCATGACCCATCTATGCTTTAATGTAGTAAATTCATCAGTTACTGTGACCACAATAAGTCATTATTTGGGGACAAGTCTCACTGAATTTAACTAGGTTGGTCTTCAGAAGACATAAACACGGCTGTTGCTGGACTTTCTAGCTTGGTAGTACCTGCCAAAGCTTGTGATCTTCTGGCATAGCTTCTAAGAACCCAGGGTCACCTATCTGGCTTTGGAGTCAGACTTGAATGGAGAATTGGAAAGTTATACCATCCTAAATTAACTGGATCAGTCTATAAAGAGTATGCCACTGCTTTAAAGGAGTTTGATGTGGAAAAGGCTTCCAGAAGCTACTGAAAATGTTTCCTGGCGTTAGGGTGTGAATAGCTATTAGGCATATTTCTGATGATGTCATGCTTTGAACTTGTTTCATTCATTGATTTTCCTGTTACTCTTTTAGGAGATTCTTTGCAGTAGTTTTTTCTCTGACTGCCAACTTTAAGTGCAGTTCATGGTGTTGATTTAACCTCCATATCCTAATTCAGGATCTCAGATCCATTTGAACCATAAAACATTGAATGTTGGAAGGAATCTCCAGAGTCATTTGGTGCAACCCTTTCATTTCACAGATCAGAAATCTTAAAAGCCATCTTGTTTTAATGGTTGTGCAAGACTGTTGAGCTAGGTGACAGGACAAGGCAACTTTTCTTTCCCCAACTTAAAAAAAAGTACAACAAAAAGCATCTCTCTGTCTCTGTCTCTCTGTTGTATGTGCAGATAGTAGGTAGATATGGATACAGAGATAGGTGGGTACATTCTCTCTGTATAGAGAGATTAAATATATATTTATCTATCCATCCATTCTCTAAATAGAGAGAACATGTACTATCTATCTATTCATTCATCATCTATCTCCCTGCTTATCTAGCTTTATATCCATATCTACCTATTACGTATTGGAATGTCAATCATAGATAGATAGTAGATAGATAGAATATTCAACTATCTATCTATATTTCTATGCCTGTCTATTTGGTTCTATATCTGTATCTGCATACTACATGTTGGATTGTCAATGAAAGACTAAAGAAGGCAATAAAATGACCATATTTCACTGACAGTAGAGGGCAGCTGTCCATTATTGAGTCCATCAGTTCACTCAGAATCAGATTGGTGTACTTTACATAGATTATACAGATATACACATGTCAATAAATCCACAAGCATTTACTAGGCACCTGCTACGTGTCAGGCACTTGCGAGGCTAAGGGGATATGAATACAAAGAATCAAGCAATCTCTTTTCTCAAGGAACTATAGTCACAGTTCCTGGAGCTGAAAGAGACCTCAGTAGATCTGGGATAGCCTCATCTGCCTCCAGTATAAGAGGTATTGATATCTCCATTTTATAAACGATGTAGAAAGAGGTTAAATTATGTGGTCAAGGTTATTAGAGCTAGTGGGTAGGGGTAGGGATAGGTAGAGTGGGAGAGTGTACAGAGCTCAAGTCTGTGATTTAGAAATAATTTCTCCTACCTCTTAGCACAGTGTTGGTTGTTTGCTTGTTTGTTTTTGGTATATGATATCACCTTCTAACCTCACTAAATAAATGCTTTATTTCTCTAAATTTCATTTTCTAGTTGATGTCTTGAAGTATGAGGCACAGAAAAGTCATATAAAAAGGAGCAATCAAGGGGCAGCTAGGTGGCACAGTGGATAGAGCACCGGCCCTGCAATCAGGAGGACCTGAGCTCAAATCCAGCCTCAGACCAAACACTTGACACTTATAAGCTGTGTGACCCTGGACAGGTCACTTAACCCCAATTGCCAAAAACAAAAGGGAGCAATCATGCATGAAAAATATATAAATTATCCCATCTTAATTGCCACCCACAGCTGGTCAAAAATTTTAAGTCACCAATCTTGTTGCTCATTTGTCTTAATGCCTGAAATAGCTGACTTACATTCACTGTAGAATATAACATATCAGATTTTATATTTTTTGGTCCCACTGCTCAATTGTCAAATATTGAGACTGGGGGTGGGAAGTAAGAAGAGAAAACAACTGTAGGGACAGGTAATGGGCCTAGAGTCAGGGGTAGGGAACCTCCGTCCTCGAGGCCACATGTAGCCCCCTAGGTCCTCAAGTGTGGCCCTTTGACTGAATCCAAACATCACAGAATAGTTGGATTCAGTCAAAGAGCTGCACTTGAGGACCTAGAAGGCCACATGTGACCTCAAAGCTGCAGGTTCCCCACCCCTGATATTGTACACACACACACATGTGTATGCCTCTTCCATTATTAACATGGCAGTTCCCTGAGGATAGAGACTTTTTTTTTTGCATTTCTTTGCATCCCCAGCATTTATCACAGTGTTTGGCACATAGTAAGTGCTCAATAAATGCTTCTTGACTGATTGAATTTTGGAGAGTTGGAGTTATATGGGAGAAATTGTCTAAGAATGAAATGAGAAATTAGAAAATGTAGAAAATGGTGGTAGAAGAGGCTTGAAGATGAACAAAAAGTTTAGATACACAGAATAGAGTAAGAAGTTAGAGAAGGTAGGGGACAGTGGTGAAGGGACTTTGAATGAAAGAAAAGTTTTAAATGGGATGCTGAAGAAATGACATGTATGGTGAGGAAATTTGGAGAAGTCAGTGAGTTTTGGCATAATAGTCACAAATCAATTTTGACAGCACCACTTGGGATAGACTTATATGAGTAATCTCAGATAAGGGGAAAAGCAATGAAGAGGTTGAATTACTCATATCATCATTATGACAGTAATCAATTCTTTATTAGCCCAACATCATGGAAGATACTTTAGTCAGGATGTCAGTTCAATAGCTTCTGATTTTCCTTCCTCAAAATTCACATCTAATCTCTCCCCAAGGAAATTGTAGCAACCTTGCTGATTATCAGTAATGCACACGACGCTGGGTCTTGAAATGTCCTTCCAGTCCTGACAAGAAGGAATCCGAATTTGCCTGACGTCTTCACTCCCAGGCATGAAACCAAACAATTCCTTGATGCGTTGCATGATCAGGATTCTGGAGTGCTGTTCTGCAGCCTGTTCAAACAGTTGCCTCTCATTTCGGATGTGAGTGGACCAATAGTAATGCTGCAGGGAGGTAAGTGGGGAACAGCATCTTGCCAGGCAGCAGGATAGGAAGGCCACTAGAGCTGCCACTGCAATTAAAGTCCAGCCCAACATCTACAAAGCATTATTTAAAAGAAGATAAGGAAGCTAATTAAATGTTGATCAGGATGGAATGAAATTTATCAAATATCTCAAATTTGAAAATCCAAGGTTGGTAATGGCAAGGACTTGGTTTCCAAAATGGAGGCAAAAATCAATAATGCTTCATGGATGTTGGTGTTATTATGTTATGTGGGGCTTTAGTCTAATGAGAAGCTAAAGGCTCTAGGCATTTCACTTTGGACTTCAGTTAATGAAGCTTGGCCATGGGTAATCTGGAGCAGGTTCAAGCTATTAGCCATAAAATGAGAGATGTTGTAACCACCAATTACCATAACTTAAAATACTATGCAAAAGTTTCTTGGCTTTTTGCTCTGAGGGTCTTGGTATCAGTATGATACCATGCATCCTATAGGTACTCAATCAGTGTTTGATTGTGCTGGTGGATAATAAAGGGGAATCCTGACATATAATATGTCCCAACTGATATTATATTGTTGTCTCCAATAATATATTGATCAATAGGAACCAGGGCACCAACTGTTAGTGACCCTATCTTTTTATTTATATACTTATTAATTTTTGGCCGCCACAAGAAACATTTTTGAATAAAAATTTTATGTTCCTAAATGGCTTTTGTTGATAGCAGTAACCTCATCCTGGTTCTGGAGTATGTAAAATACTGAATCTTCTTTGCCAACAAATTAATTCATTAGAATGTTTTATGACATGTATAAAACATACTTCAAAAGGACCATGAAATGGTTTTTATGTGGAAGCAGCCTGTGATGTTTTCATTAACATGCATGAAGATAAGGGGAAATAAGGTTATTTTCTTATTATCTTAGTTTTGCAGGCTTTTAAAAAAGTGATTGCTATTATTATTATTGTATGAAGCAAGGAGACAAATTGCTCAAATGTAAGGAGTGCCTACGTATTACCCAGAGAGTGATGGTTCAGTCGGTAGAAATTGGCAAGCCTCTTAATAACTGCTTATAGATCTGGTTTGGTAGGGCATTTCAATAACACTACAGGGAAAATATTTCATCATTATATGTTCTAAAGAACCTGAGAAAGAGTGAGAAAGGTGTAAAAATCATCACAGACACTTCAGAATGGGACCCTCCTCCCCAATCCCACTGGCGAACTTAGGAGATAACCTAAAAAAAGTCCAACCTTGGGGGGGGGGTTGGAAATCTTCCCCATATGGGATTACAAATGTTGAAGAAATGCCCATGTTGACATCCTCAGTGGCTTTCTCCATGCTACTTATGAGATATCTTTTGCAATGAAGTACTGATTATGTTTAGTTTCTAATTGGATTCAAGCTAATTATCACTTTGGTAATTTTGATAATTTTCATTATCACGAAAAGTTCCAATACCAGTATATCCTACTCTTCTTTGACCTCTGTGATTTTAATTCACATTTACATTTAATTTTAAAGTTTTTAATTATTATTTCTTTCTAATCTTCCCTAAATCACAGACCAAGGTATATACATTGAATATAAAGGCTATTTATCTTAAATTATAGACATTAGTTTTATTTTGAGGCCCATCTAAAGAAAATCTTGCCCAATTTGAGTTGGTGACATCCTATTCTCTCTATAATTAGAGTCTTATAGAAGGTTGACATTGTTTTTCTCTTTAAAATATCTCCTTGTAATTCTAACTTTGGTCAGGACCAGTCTAGAGAAATAGAAGAAAAAGTTTCTCTTAATAATTGCCATCTCATATGAAACTGGAATATTTTTGAAAACTTAAATAATTTTCAAAGATATCCAGACCACTTTATATATGGGAGGGGGAGGAGGAGAGAAGAAGGAAGTTATGGAAGAAGTGGTGAGAAGCCAAGTATCTTGAGTAACCTCTTAAAATATTTCGACTGAATCGCCAAACTATAAATGTGAAAATATGCCTCTCTACTGTCCACCGTCTCTGCCCTAATTCTATTGTTTAAGAATTATAGGTCTATCTTAGGATCATTAACTCATAGGAACATAGATTTAAAGGTGGAAGGGAGCTTAGATGCCCTCCAGTCCAAATCCCCTCACTTTGTAGATGTGGAGATAGTGAAGTACAGAGACCTCAAGTATCTTGTCTAGGATAACACAGTTCATAATTTCTGAGGTGGGATTTAATCCCAGGTTTCAAGTCAAGCATCTTATCTATTGTGCCACATTGCCTCTGCCTCCACAGGAGAAACTCTGATTACCTTTACTGAAAGCTTTACAATTAAAATAAAGCTTTTTTTCTTAGGGAAAGGGTATAGTTACTTTAGATGAGGCTAGATTGTGTTCTGCATTAAAAACAATATAAAAAGAGAAAAGAGAAATCTTCCTGGTTTCCTATGAGACGGTACGTTTGACAGTAAGAACAGAGACAAAACTCACCTGGGACTGATACCTGAGCTGAAGAGCCACTTCATTTCTCACTGTAAGCATGTCAGAAGGAATCTGCTCGAAGCATGGAAATTCAGCCAGGATCTCTTGGCGTTTAGGGACACTGAAATTGTTAAACACATTATATTGTTCCACTGAGGCAAATTCACTTGCTGCACACTCATAGTGGTTACCTGTCAGCAGAGCCACTGCCAGCCAGGTCAGCGGAGCTACCAGAGCTCTCCCTGTGATGCTAAAGAACGTGAGACAGGCAAGCTTGCGTTGCAGGGAGTTCACAGAGCGCAGGTGAGGAGAACAGCTGCAACAGCTTTCCTTGGATATCATCCACGTTTGACTGCTCAGAACATAGCCAACAATCAGGAGGACCAGAGCTGGAATAATGAGAAAAGCTGAGCCATAATAGAGGTTGTTTCCAGGCTGGCAAGGGCAGCTAAATGTGAAAGAAGAGAAAAGTTGTTGTCCGCATATTGTTAGAGCTGCAATCAAGGTATTGATAAAAGTTCCATTCTTTTGTAGAGAACACAGAATGTTGGTGATTTTTGTATCCATCATAGGATGCTTCTTACAGCTGTGACCTTTTGGTCCTTACTGTTTGCTACACTCCATCATCTGTAAGCATTTTTATAGGACCCTACTGGTTTAACTGGTTGTGTTGAGTTACTCAGCATCTTTGACTCTTTAAAGGATTGTAGCATCTCCTCTTATGTACTCTATGAATACTAAGCTAGTAAAACAGCTTAATTAAGAGGAGAAAGAAAAATAGGGGGAGCTTAGTACAGTGAGGTGCCAGGAAGGGGCTTCAGGGTATCTTCCCACTGAAAAGTGATAATGGTTTAGTTATAGGGAAATATACACTGTTAAAATTCAGTCTTACAAACATTTTTTTAGGCACCTAGTCTGTTTATAGCACTATGTTAGATGCCGGGGGAGTTACAAAGATGAATGGCATAAGTCTTCAAGTAGTTTACAAGTTGCCATCAGTCCAACATTTTCCTTTGATCATAAATGAAAACTCAATGATGGGAAACTTCAGGAAAGGTATTAGAAGCAAAAAGGAGAGTGTAGTTTGTGTGGTCTTGGAATACCACACACAGTTCAGGATTTTCACCATTAAAAAACCCCATAAAAATGAAGTCTAGAGAGGAATTCATCAAGGTGATGGAGACATTACTGTATGAAGCAAAACTAAGTTTGAAGTTTCTTCAGAAGATAGAATCAAGCTCCCTAAGATCATAAAATATAGGAGTGGAGATATTCAGCAGATCTAATTATTTACTAGACCTATAGGGTGCCTCCTAAAGCTTATCATTAGGGACTGGCCTCATGATTTCATTCATATAGGAAACTCTCTGGTATGGAAGCTGCCTCTACCAGTGGGGGTTGGCACCTTCTTTGAAACTTACAACCATTTTTGTGTCATGGCCCCCTTTTGCAAACAGTTTGATGAAGTCCATACACTCCTTTTCAGAATAACTTTATCCACAGATGCAGACACCCCACTTCAATCCCCCAGATCTAAGCAAGTTGCCCAAAGCACTGGGGGATATAATGATTTACCCAGGGTTACATAGCTAGTATGTTTTAGAAACAAGACTTGAACCCATGTTCTCATGATTCCAAGGCTACCTAGCCATCCTCTATACCACATTGCAGCCTTAAAGTTCACAGCAGGTAAATTTAGGGGAAAAAAGTACAAAACCAAAATGAAGTAGCCTCAACCCCAAGGAGGGTGGAATTGTTCAGTTGACTAAATAGCTAATTAATGGGACTCATTGATTGACTGTGTCTCTAATATAATAGAAAGAGTCCAAGATTTGGAATTGGAAGGACTGGTTTAAATCTTGTTTTTGCTACTTATTTACTATGTGATCTTAGACACAAGATCTTAGCTTCTCAGTTCTCTCATCAACAAAATGAGAAAGATGACCCGTGTTCTACTTACCTAATAGGGTTCTAATCTAATGAAAAATAAAATTCATATAAAGTGCTTCATAGACCAAAAGTGTCACATGAATGTCATGTTTTTGATTATTGTAATCCTCCAAATAAGGCTGAAAATAGAAAGAAAATTTAGCTAAATTCATTGATTTATTTATTTAGCTAAACTCATTGATTTATTCATGGGTTTTATTTGGGAAAACTAGGATATTTTGACATGTATCACTTGCTTTCTATGCCTGAGGACCTGGGTATGTAGTAGTCAAAGATAGAATATAGGGCTGGAGTGCTTTTTAAAGTGTCCTCAAGTTCTTATGTAGTCTCATTTCCAAAGAAAATACTAAAATGATAGTAAACAAATTTTTTTGTGTGTATTTGTGGTTTTCTATATTCTTGTATAGGAATTAGCAAACTTTTAAAAAAACAGAATGCCAAATTTCTTATGTCAGACATGCTGAGAATTGCATGGGAGCTGAAGTACATTAGAATATGAGAAAGTTCCCCCTTCAAAAATATTACTCCTTATTTATGTTAACTATTAGAAACTTGTTTTGGTTTGTTAAAAATGGAAATCCCCCTAGAAGAGTGAAGCTTATGGCAAAGTTCTTAACCTGTCATCTGTGAAAATTTTAACATATGTTTGTAGTGGGGAGTTGGCATAAACCTAAACCACGTAAGATGGTTCATCTACATGCTTTGGGGGACTAGAGGATTTGTAGCCTAGAGAACCACAGCATAGAGGAACATCCAGTGTTGACTATTTTCATTGGTTGTTTAGCTGGGAAGGTCTGAGCCTTTAAAATGATCTGACTCGGCAGTTCAGGGGAATTCTGCTCTATTCTGTAGGAGAGTGAGAGATCTCTTCTATCACATCCTGGCACCCAAAGGCCAGCCTAAGATCATAGAGGTTCATCGCCAGAAGGTTGCCATCAGGGCATGATGTTTTTCTTTTTGAGTTATAGTAACTTATAAAACATTTACTGAGGTATGAAAGGTTGTGATCCATTAGTGAAAGAAGCACAAAATCACAGATCTTTTAAAAAGGGAAAAGGAACAGAGGAGAGGTAGCTTGAAGCATTGACCTGCTTCTGGAGAGGGGAGTACTGGACAAGGCAACATGGTGTGGGGAGAGTTGAGGTGGGGCTTTTATTCATCAAAGGGCAGTAGAAAAAAGGTACCAGGATTTGGGGATGAGGGGTTCGAGAAAGAGATGATTTGGAGTCTAAAGCAGGTTTCATCTATTATGGCAGTTAGGTGAAGTACTGGATAGAGTGCTGTATTTAGAGTTAGGGACCAGCCTTTGAATCCTGCTTCAGACACTTGCTAGCAATGTAACTCTGGGCAAGTCACTTAAACCCTGTTTCCTTATTCTAAAATGTGGATAAGAGCCCACAACTCATAGGGTTGTAGTAAGGATCAAAAGAGATAATATATGTAAGCACTTTCAAACCTCAAAGTGCTATATAAAGGCTAGCTATTACCACCCAGATTTTACTTGGGCCCTAGTGATGGAAACCACCACATTTTAACATCTGAGATGATTTTCAGTAGTGCCTTTAGCATGATAGACCTGAGTCACCTTCTGGTAGTAAATTGGACACATGGGGAAAAAATGAGCTATGAGACAATGAGAAAGTAGTCTAACTAACAAAATGAAGTTCTTCAGTCTATTTTCACTACATACACTTAATGATGTCTTCCTAAACCTCCCAGGTGCTCATACTTACTTTTATTGCCTCTTGCCTCAAAACCATCATGTATTTATTTTGTATGTACTTGTGTATAGTCTCCAGAGAGGGACTGGACCTGTGATTTTTCCTAGTATAAGAAAGTCCCTGGTAAGGCACCTCCCTCTACCAAAGCAGACTGGTACCTTCTCTGCAATGTATAGTCTTGTTTTTTGTTTTTGTTTTTTTCTTCAGGGTTAAGTGACTTGCCTAGGGTAACACAGCTAGTAAGTGTCAAGTGTCTGAGGCTGGATTTGAACTCGGGTCTTCCTGACTCCCAGGCCAGAGCTCTATCCACTTCACCACCTAGCTGCCCCTGCAATGTATAGTCTTAAAGAACCACTCGGACACTAGGAGGTTAAAGGACTTGCTCAGAATCACACAGTCAGTAAGTATTGGAGGTCAAATCTGAACCTAGGTCATCCTGGCTCTGAGGCTGGCTCTCTATTATATTGCATTGCTTCTTAACATGCATGTCTCCCCTTCCCAGAATATAAGGTCCTTGAGGGCTGGGATCTTTGCTTTGTTATCTTCAACATCTAGCATGTCTATCTGACACATATTAGGTACTCAATTCACGCTTGTTGATTAATGAGGCTGGTCAAATGGTCAAAGAGTCTTCCCAATATATGAGGCTGAGGGGCATCTGTATGGCGCAATGGATAGAGCGCTGGCCCTGGAGTCAGGAGGACCTGAGTCCAAATTTGGCCTCAGACACATAACACTCACTAGCTGTGTGACTCTGGGCAAGTCACTTAACCCCAGTTGGCTCACAAAACAAAACAAAACAAAACAACAACAGAACTCCCCAATATATGGAGCTGAATCGTATTTGAGGAAAAGTTCTTGAGTACTATTTGAACATTGGCCAATCAGTAAGGTAGATCAGTAGATTGAGTGCTGGGCCTGGAGTCAGCAAGAATTGAGTTCAATTTTTGGCCTCAGGTACTTATTAGCTGTGGGCAAGTCACTTAATCTCTATCTACCTCAGTTTCCTCACATGTAAAATGAGAATCAAAATAGCATTTACCTCACAGGATTGTTCTGTGGATCAAATAAGGTATCTGTCCCAGGCTTTTGAGATACAAAAACAACAAAAAAAAAACCAGTTCTTGCCCTCAAGGAGCTTAATATGCAGTATTGTCTTAACACAGTTATGCTGAAATAATGGTCAGAGGTCTAGGTAAGCCTACATGACACAGTTATTTTCATCAGCCATTATAAATATCTATCCCAAAAAAAATGTTTTGGAGATTTTTTTTTTTTGCTTTCAATGGACCTGGAAGTCTTATCCCCATTGAAGGAATGATAAACTCTGATAGATTCATTGAGATACTGAGAAGTAAAATTGTCCTAGAATTACAAAAATTCCCAAATGGAGATGAAATACTGAAATACAACTTTGCCTTCCTACACATCATAATAGATTGACAAATTTATCTGAGACATGGACATAAACATGCTTCAATGGTCTGGGAATTCATCTAATTAAATACTCATTGAAAATCTGTGGAACATAATCAAGACCTGTAGAAAAAATGAACTATTCATCAAAAGTACATTTAATATCCAACGTACTGTTTGTTTTCATAATGAAGAATTAAAGACTATATCTTTTTTCTTTTGATATAAACTATTAATAGACAAGGCCATTGAAGTTGTTTACTTCTTCTTGGACGCACCCACAGTGCAACCTCTACGGTCTGTAGTCGTGGTGTGCTGGCCTCAGACTCGGAGACCCCAGAAGTGCCGGAGTCCACTATGTGCCCGAATCTTCTTCAGTTGCTCCAGATCTTCACGAGGCTTATTGTCCAGACCATTGGCCAGAACCTGACTATACTTTCCATCCTTTATATCCTTCTGCCTGTTAAGGAACCAGTCTGGAATCTTGTATTGCCGGGGATTCCGCATGATGGTGATAACACGCTCCACCTCATCTTCAGTGAGCTCACGAGCCCTCTTGGTGAGGTCAGTGTCTGCTTTCCTTAGTACTTACAGGAGCATATCTTCGACCCACACCCTTGATGGCTGTGATGGCAAAAGTTATTTTCCACCGTCCACCAATGTTGGTGTTGAGCACTCTCAAAATGTGCTGGAACTTCTTGGGGATTACAAGAGACGTGGCTGCAACAGTGGCGTGAGAGCCTTCTCTGGAAGAGTAAAGAATATATCTTAAAGTATTATTAGCTCAATGCCAAATCACTTAAAAATAACCAATTGCTGCAAAAGGGTATGTTGTAGATTAAAAGTTGTTTAGAGATGTAAAAAGGTGTAAGGTTCACTGCATAAGTCAATAATTTAATTATTTTACTTTGTCTCAGTTAATTCACACAATAATATATATTCTGACTTAAGTTTCAGAACCACGTCCCCTCCTGCTTTCAAGCTCCTGGAAATATTGCCAAAATGCCTGGTTTCCTTAGCAAGGAAGGTGAGGGGTGGCAGAATCAGAGGGAGGCATAATAAGCCACCGATGCAATAGAGCTGAAGTCCTGCCAAATGTACGTGCATAATGAGTATGCAACTTCTCTGTGGTTCCCTAATCTTCCTACCTTTACACAAACACAAAATCGATGGGTTCTGGGCAGCTTAAGAAATAGCACTTATCGAAAGACAAGAACTTGCAATATTGGGTGAACAAAGAAGACTCTACCCACCTACTATGCTGAGCACTCTGCACTCTGTCAGGCACAGCAATTGTCTGGCCAAATTTAACCTCTGTGTTTTTGTTTGTTGCAGTCATGGATGTATTTCTAAAATTTATAAGAAAGAGGCAAGGGATAGCAGAGGTGGTCCATATGAGTATTAGACGAATATGGCTTTGGGTTAGAACCTGGAGCTGTCCAGCTAGATTCAATGTCATCAACCTTACTGTACAGCAGCACTTCTCTCCCCAATTTCCTGATTGTTTTTCCTCTTGTCAAGGACCTTGTACAGAATATAGAATTATTCCTGAGCTGAGTGCAGGCTCTGATGTCACCTCATCTTGGTTCCTCTTTTTTTTTCCATTTGTCTCCCAAGAACTATTGCTGCCTTACTTTATCCCTGGAGAGGTTCCTAACACCCACACAAATTTATTTCCCTGGGTCGGCAAATCTTCTGAGACTATAGAAAATGATGCTTATACATTAATTACTCTAAAATTCCATATGTTGCTATCTTTTGGCTTTTAAGTCTCATCTATAATAAAGTCTCTGGTAATGGGACTTTGAAGTGGTCACTAATTTCTTACTTTAGAGTTAGATATTTGCCAAATTGAATAAGGCTAATGGACTTATGCAATGAAGAGTCAGGAGTTACTTTCAAACTGAACTTTAGGTTCTATTTCTGGAAAAGCTTTGATCAAATGCACCTTAAAGTTGTTGAGATAACAGGGTTTGTTGTTTGAACTTTAAATGTCTGCAATGCTGCATAAATAAAGAGTCTTTGATATCTGAATATCTTGGGGAATGTTAGAAGACAATCAAGAGCTTTTGTTTTTTCTATCAGTATCATTATAGATTATTAAACTCCAGAGCATCCATTTGCCCATCAGTCTGATAACCCAATTTCACTGAAGATCCACTACCCATTACAACATCAGGGACTGTCTTGATTTTTTCTCTTCTCTGAGTCAGCCAAGCCATCACAGCCGTTATCCAGGGAAACAACTCCAGTGGAGGAGGTTATAGCCATCTCCTCCAATTACCATCCAATTGCCACACACAAAACAGGAAGCCAACCTAGCTGAAGCAGCAATGTACTTTGAGTGAGAGAAAGGAGGCAGTACATGCCATGAAAATTAAACCACCACTATGGCTGCCACCGCCGCCACCACCACCACCACCACCACCACCACCACCACCACCACCACCACCATCTTGACCATCCTTTCTCCTCAAACCCTGATGAAAACAGCCTAGGATTCTGAACACAAGAGGCTTAGAAATAGCAACACCCCCAAACCATCAAGTTTGCTTTCAGCCCAACTCCTCAGGGGAGAAATTATTGTATGGAAGGGGTCCACCTTTCCCATCACCACTACTAATGACTGCTAATCAAATACCACCAAGAGGCAGACAAGCACAAGAGCCCTAGGAGTGGCAGTGCTCCTCAGACCATGAAACCTGTTACTAGCCCAGCTATCACAGTCATCATCTAGGGGAGAAAATCCTATGGAGAAAGTTCCAGTTCCAGGCATTTCTACCAGCTGTCAGAAACCAGCCACTCAGAGGGTGGGTAGACCAGTGTAGCTGAAGCAACAAACAGAGAGAGAGAGAGAGAGAGAGAGAGAGAAGAAGGAGAAGAAGGAGGAGGAGAAGGAGGAGGAGGAGGAAGAAGAGGAGGAGGAGGAGACAGCATGGGCAAATAAATGATATACCATCACCATCTTGACTGCCATCTCTGCTCAGACACTAATGGAGACAGCTCAGGTTTCTGAGCCTTAGGCGTAGCAATCCAGTCCAAAGCCCTCAGCCATCTTTCTGGGAAGCAACCCCTATAGAAATATAGTCTGGTCACTGCTCCTGTAGAGGCTATGGCCATAGCTGCTGAAGACCCTGAAAAGAAAGTTCTTGCCACCACAGTCCTTGGCACTATTGAATTACTCTTCATCTAAAACTGATAATCATTTTATCAGTGAAAATGACTTTAAAGAAAAGTTATCACTATCTGCTCTGCCTTTCTACCCTCAGGACAATGGGGCTTTTCCCTCTGAGTTATAACCAAAATCTTCCATGTGTATTGTCTCCTCCTTTAGAAGGTAAACTGCTGGAGAGCAGAAATTGTCATACTATACTCATTATATCCCCACTGCTTAGCACAGTGCTTCACACTTAGAAAATGGTTAGTAAATACTAATTTTCAATGAAAGAAGCAATTTCATTCCTTCATAACATCATACTTTGAAAGGAATCCAGCTCATCTAAAAATATTTCTTTTTGAAAATACATTGGGGCAGCTAGATGGCACAGCAGAGAGAGCACTGGCCCTGGAATCAGGAAGGCCTGAGTTCAAACCCAGCCTTGGACACTTACTAGCTGTGTGATCATGGGCAAGTCACTTAACCCTGATTGTCTCCCCAGAAAATGAAAGCACATTGTATTTGTGGGCAAGGTAATTTCTTTGTTTCTCATCCAACATCTTTCACAAACATACTAGCTTTACTATTCAGACTTATAAGGGCAGTCCTCTGTCTCTGTGTACACGTTGGGCATTATTGGTAGTTTGGTTAGCAATGGTGACCAACTCATTCTTCCCTTCACCTGAGGCTAAGCTCAGATGAAGGAGAGAATCAGGAAGTTAAGAGGAAAAGGTGTCTTACCCTCCCCAACCAGTCAATATTTGTTCCCCATAATTGAAGGGAGATACTAGCTTGATATATTTATTCAGTTTTTAAGTAAGCATTTTTCAACCAAATTTCTTGAGGAAGAGCAGAACCCTCCAGGTAGTTAAAATCCTTCAAAAGTTTAAGATAGAGAAGTGACCAGAATATAATAAACCTGACTACTAACTCTAAAGGGACATTATTAAATCTCTTAGCCCTCCCTCTTCATCCCCTAATTTAGAAATCTTCCTAAGATGTTAGTTTTAAATTCTGAAATTATGAATTTTTAAAAATATCTTATTATAAAACTATAATTTTTTTCAGTTTTAAAACCAGGATTTGGAACCTATAAATTGATGATAGTGTCTATCTAATTTATAGAACAGTCAATGCAAGGAGTTTATAATGCCAGCATTGAGATTCCTCTTGGACTGTGAAAGTTTATTTGTGATTTAAAAAAAAATCTTGGCATGAGAACAGAATACCACTCACATATTCCCTAAGGCAAAAGAATTCTCAGTATCTAGGAGCTGAGCTGTGCAGCTGGTTCTAACTTCACACAGAGATATTCAGCTATTATGTCTATAGACCCATCCTTGTGGGTGGAACAGTTATTTGATCTGTATCAAGCTACTGAGGCTAGAAGTCAATTCTCCTGTCCACAAAATTTCACCTTCACAATTGAACACAGAGCAACAAGAGTGTGGAGAGTTTGGAAGCAGCCTTTTTTGAATGCTGTGATACTTTAGAGTGAGGGAAGACTGAAAGGCCTCCAACACTGTAGGCAAAAGAAAAGAAATTGATCATACCATTCTTCATTGTTCAAGTACTATGTCTCGCCCAGGAAACAGAAGACCAGAATACCATAAAATAGTAAGATTTTTCTAAACATATCAATATGTTTAACTTAATGTTTTCTATTTCCAAGAATAAGGTTTCTTGAACTCGACCTCAATTTGCGGGGATGATTAAAAAAAAAGTTTTTCCATGGAGTAGTAGTAATTGAAATTGTTCATCAATGAATAGATATCTTAATGAAACCTGTATGTATGACACCTCTGGGGATATTTATAATTATGGTGAAACATTAAACATACTCCAAGGGAGTAATAGATCTCATAAAACATTTTGGGGATGTATTTTTCTGTTTAATTAGAGCCATCCTAAGAGGGACTGTGAAATAATCACTAAGGCAAGTTTAGTTTACTTGTAACTCTATAATTATAATATGATTAATGAGTTGTTTGATAATGTTATATTAATTAGGTAATAAATATGTATACATATTATATGTAATATAAATAAATATACATATATATATACATTCAACTGGAGCTGGCATAAGAAAGGTAGGCATTGAAGTCCATGCTTTAAGAATAATTCTTAATATACTTAAATTTAATGATCATTTCTATGATTCAGCTTGTGGTGGTATTCTCAGAAAATTGCTCTAAATTAAGAGTCATTTAAAAGAAAATCTTGGACTTTTTAAATGGGCTATGGTGGTGGTGGTGATGGAAGTATTACTTCATATTTTTTACTCCAGTGCTGCAATTTTAGGTATAGAGATGTCAGAGATTTAAAAACTCATTTTAGATTAATAATCCCTCAACTCACATTGCCAGTGGCTGCTGGCCATTGAATCAGATGATAGCGATTTAATCAATTTTAACAGGTGGCACTTAGGATTGCTGTTGCAGACTCTAAGATGGCTGTTGAAAATACTTGCAGAGCCTCTTATGACGCTAAATGAGGCTCATACCTATTTTATGCAGCATTCAAAAGGTTTTTAAAAAATAAAACAATAATACTTTTGGTTGTGAATGTCATTAAGTTGCTTGATGGTATCTCTTAATTGAATATGACTTGAAATAACTTTTTTCTACGATATCCAAAGCATATCAGAGAACCATCAATAATGATGATAATATATTGTCTACCATTTGTGAAGATAACATTAAGTAGTGTTTATATATTTATATGGCTTAAAAACTGCTTTACAAATATTATCTCATTTTATCCTCACAACAATCTTGAGGTGCTAATATTATTCCCCATTTTACATATGAAGCAGACACAGGTTAAGTGACTTGCTTTGGGTCACACAACTGATATCTGAAGTTGAATTTGAACTCAACTTTTCCTGAATTCAGGTCCAACACTCTTATCCACTATGCAGCTGCTGAAGATGAAGCTACTGCCCAGTGGGGAATGTGTTTTGAGGAGTTTTCAAAGGAGTAGGATTAAATTTGTTGCCGATCAATCCTTCGGGTCTCTGTTATGCCCAACAGTGTTTGTTCATTTGTCCAAAAGGCTATAACTCAGGGTATGCTTTATAATCAAGGGACAGAGTGAAAACCAAGGGACAGATTGAACCTGCAACCTTGGCATCATTGCTGTTATTTTCTAATCAACTGATAATTTAAAACTATTCATAAAATATGGTTACATTCCACTTAAGGCTGATCTAATTTACTGCATTTGCTTCTCATTGCTGATTTTTCCTTTTCAATTGCATGTGAAACAAAATGAGAATTACACAGTGCTAGGATCATTGTCATTCATTCTTTACATGAAGCATCAGTTTTGAGCCTCTGCTAAGCAGAAGCTCTCTATCCCTGAACTGTGCCCATCACAAGTGAGCATTCCAAGAACCTCCACAATATTTTTTATAAGGAGCTTCATTTCTCCAACTCATTGTCTCTTAAATAACCTTGGAACGCATCCATTTATGGTCCCCAAGCAATGCGTGAGCTGCTTAGACAGAAGCTATGCCTAGGTGTATTATGGTTAAATGAGAAAGGGTCACTTTATATAGGGATGTTACAAGGAATAGCATAGAAGAGACGAGTGTAACAGAGTAGAATCTGGAACTCTGCCTATATCAGGGAACAAAGATATTGCTAAAATTAGTCCCTAAAAAATGAAAAATTTGATTGAGATGTGCAGTTAACTCGCTAATTTGGTTCCATAAACAGTCTCTCATTTCGCCAGAAGGAGTTAAAGCCCAAGTTTGTGCTTTTTTTTTTTAAAGGAATAGAATGAAACCTAAAAGGTTAAAATATATGTGTAAGTGTATATATGTATATGTAATATATATATACATATATAATACTTACATAAAATATATTCACATTTGTATTATATATACATACATGGATATGTGAATACATATATACATATATATATATAATTAGCCACAGGGTAAAACCAAACTCTAATTATTGATTAGGATTTGAGAAAATGTTTCAACTTCATATAAATTATAAATTGGCAGAAAGCTAAAGCCAAGGTATGTGGGTACGAATTGAGTATTTGTCCAATCCTATTTCTTGCATATTGTTACACATCACTTTTCCTTGGCTATTAGCAGCAACATAAAGCTACGCAGTATTTGGTCGTTTTTTACTTCCTTCGCTTTTGCTTCTTTTTATGTTGTAGGATTGGCATTTACCAGCAATTTCATCCTCTGCTTCAGCACATTCCATGGTAGGCAGAACATTTTGTTTCCAGTTTCAAAACATTTTTTGTCTTTTATGATGGGTTGCACTGCAGGCCTCAGCGGCCAGAACCCACTCCCTGCTATGGCTTGGCAAAGCCCCAGGTTTATCCATTTGTTTCAGTTGGAAATTTTTTCACTGTTACATCTGGATCAAGGCTACTCTGCGTTTTAAATATTATAACTATATTCATTGTACTGAATTGCCTCATTAGTGAGGAAACATAGTATAGTGGCTAGAGAGCTGACCTCAAATCCAAGAAAACTGGGGTTCATAGTCCTACCTGTGACATATGCTGACTGTTTGACCCTGGACAAATCATTTAACCTCTAAGTGTTCTGGGTAGCTCTTTAACATGACTAGCTGCAGAGAAAGAGTAAATTTGCATTAGCAGAAAGGGGTTCCCCTCCCCTGGGAGTTTTGTTCAAGTATTTCCCTGGGTCATAGGAGAAAATAATAACAGCTTACATTTATATGATTTTAGATGGTTTACAAAGTACTTTTCCTCACAACTAAGCAGGTAGAATAAGTATTATTAGCAGTATTCCCACTTTATAAATGAGGAAACTGAGGCTCAGAGAGGTTAGGTAGCTCACCTCATTTAGTGGCTGAGCCAGATAACCTTAAGTCAAGATTTCTTTCCCATTATATCAAGCCAATGGCAGAACCAAAACAGAGAAATGACTTTTGATGGTGGATTGAGCTTCTGTATCACATATTCTGAGCATGTCTCCACTAATAATAGCTCACATTTGCATAGTACTTTGAGGTCTGCAAAATTCTTCCATTACAACAATTTTGTGAGGTCATTATGTCAATACATTCAAAGATCTGTGGCTTTTACCAGTATGAGAATTCCCTCCACCAATGCAGATAGCAATCTTAGAAGGGTTCTAACTTGGAACAATGTAGAAATCATAGGAGGTTTTCTAAGGCTCAGAGAAATTAAGTGACTTGTTTATAGTCGTGTGACTATTAAGTGTCAGAGATGTAATTTGAATCCAGGTTTTCTTGCCTGCAGAGCTGTAAAGAATTTTGACACTTGGGGCAAATTCATTAGAGATGAAGAGGTTTTAAGATTTGAACTGTTACTGTATATGTGGGTAAGGTCAGTTGGAAAGAGAAGTCACAGGAGATAAGGAAGACAAGGAACTGGAAGATAATTATATTTGAATGCAAGCGGATTAGGGTGGAGAAAGCAGCGAATCAGTTATTGAACTTTCTTCAGAGGTGAGAATGAATTTAAGGTTCATAGGTGACTCTAATGAGAATATGAACAAGATGGAGTGAACAATAAAGCAAGAGAGATTGTTGTTGAGTGATGGTGGCAGGGAAAATCTGAAAGTGGCCACGAAAAGCAAGGTCAATTACTCCTCCTGATTGTTTGCTAGGGGTATGGGAGAAGGAGCAGTCATCTTTGGAGATGGAACCAAGCAATTTGGCATCCTGGGGAGAAAGTTAGATTTTGGTGAGCACTGGAAAATGGAAGAAATCTAGAATGAATGGGAACTGGTGAGCAGAAGGGAAGAATTCCAGAGGGCGTAGTGGAAAGGGAGAGAGAAAGAGGATTGGGTATAAGGAGGCTTGGTGTTGAATTTGTGATGGGAAGGAGGTAGTCAGCTTTGGATTCCTGAATTAATCTCATGCTAAATTCAGGTCTCCCACATGGCATGAGTCTCCAGGTAAACTGGCTCCTCAGGGATAGTCAGCTCATGTGGGAGAAGGACATGATGGCCATAGAACCCTGGTGGGTGCTCAAGGAACAGGATAAGAAAGCCAGAAATTACAGGAGGTGAGAGATCCCTCCCTACCTCCCAGATATCAGCTCTTGGGACAAAAGCCCTGGCCACCTATCTGATTCTAGTTCTGTTTGATTCTAAGTCTACTACTTGGAATCTACAAGCTCTGTCTACTACATTACACTACTCTGTTTATTAAGTAGTAAATTGAGAATTAAGTAATTCTGTGAATTAAGTAATAAAATTCTTCCCATCTTACAGGTGAGAAAAACTGTGCCTCAGAAGTTGTGTGACTTGTTTGTAACTAGGATCATAGAATTAGAAGTCCAGAGCTGGAAAGAACATCAGAGGGTCTCTAATCCAACCCTTTCATTTTACAAATAAGGTTTTTACAAAGAGATTAAATGATCTGCCAAGGTTGCCTGGCTAGTAAATGTAATGAAGGACTGGCCAATAGAGGCCAAGTCTTTCAGGCATGTAAAATTGCTGTGCCTGGTGCCAACCCACATAACTGCTTGAGGAGTCAGCTTTTGAAAATGCTTGATAATATGTGATGGAGGGGCCCTAGCCTCAATTCAGAATTTTAAAAACTATTTCTTTGAGATCACATCTCTACTTTTGTAATTGAAATCAATGGTAAGATATGCTTTGATTTACCTGCCCCCTCCAAAAAAAAGATTAGTTTTTTATATCCTCAGGAAGGCTTGTTTCTATGTGTCTGTCAATGGTTACTCAAAAATAGAGTATGTGGATAGTCTGTGACTTTTTTAAGGGCAAGGAACTGGTGTGGGACCTTCCCCCAACTAACAAGATCATAACCCCTCTGTGACTTAGTGGGGAGTTATCTGAGTTTCAAAGAACTGAAGTGACTTGCCCCAGGTCACAAGCTAGTAAATGTTAGAGGTGACATTTGAACCCAAGTCTGCTTGACTCCAAGCCCAGTGCTCTGTGAGCTACACCACATTGCGTCTGAAAATTAAACAATGTTGCACTATTCAGTAGGAAGCAGAGCAAATTTTAAAATATTTTGTCCTTATTTTTTCACTATAGCATAAATGTCATTTCTCTTTCTTTTCTTTCTTCTTTTCTTCCTTCCTTCCTTCCTTCCTTCCTTCCTTCCTTCCTTCCTTCCTTCCTTCCTTCCTTCCTT
>NW_020946557.1:6672073-6687661 GCF_900497805.2 Vombatus ursinus | reverse complement strand
CTTTCTTTCTTTCTTTCTTTCTTTCTTTCTTTCTTTCTTTCTTTCTTTCTTTCCTTCATAGAACAGAGATCTCTTTGTACTCACCTATGGAGCTCTGGTGGCCCAGTTGTGCAAAGACTATGAAAAGGATGAAGATGTGAATAACTATCTAGATAAAATGTAAGTGGAGGATTCTCTTGCATTGTATATTAATTATCGGTTTCTCTTGCCTTTTAAAAAAGTTATATTTCCTAGTTCTTTTCTAAGACTTTAATTTCTATGACCTTCTTCTTAAAGTAGGAAAAACAAGATTCCCAAAGCCATCATTTGTGTTGCTGGCAGAAGTCATTTCTTTCCCCAATTTATCTTCCTAGTGCATATCCACAAACATAATAACATATAATGTTGTCTTGTTACCCAAATATTTGTAGCCAATTGAATTTTGATTCAACCACAAAAAGGTTAGGAGTTAACTGAAGGTAGATATAATGTAGGGTTAGGTAGAGAGCTCAAACTCTGGCTAAGTATTACAAATTTTTCTTAGCTTGGGCCTTGGAGCAATTGTGACTAAGTGAGGAACTTTTTATTTAAAATAAATGCCCCTGGGGCAGCTGGGCGGCCCAGTGCATAGAGCTCCAGCCTTGGAGTCAAGAGGACCTGAGTTTAAATCTGGCCTCAGACACTTGACACTTAACTAGCTGTGTGACCCTGGGCAAGTCACTTGACCCTGATTGCCTTACCAAAAAGCAAAAATAAATAAATAAAATAAATTCCCTAAAGCTGACAAGAAGAAAATTTAGTGGATATTAGGAGCCGTTATAATTTTCATAGACTCGATAACAAGCTAATTATTGTAATAATATGTTATAATTTTTTCAGGAAAAAATTGATAAAAAGAGAGACTGAAATATCATTTTTCTGAATCATTGAGTTTCTCCCTAAAAATATACTTCTGTGTATATTTTCAGTCTTTTTTTCTTATTTAAGAAGCTATTTTTATTTTTCCAGATTGATTTCATTCACAGTTTTTTGGATTGTATCCTTAACTAGGCATGCATATCCCTAGAAGAAACAAAAAGTACAGCTAATGAGATTTGGCAGGGGAAGAGTGGATAAGAACTATAATTGCATCAATTTATTGAATTCCCAGTATGGAAACTCTCCACCAATGCAGTTTGGCAACACAGTAATAGGGAGTTGACTGGGAAACTGAAAGCTAAATCAATTTGCCCATGATCACATAGTAGAAATGTATAAGATGTAAGATTTGAACCCAGACCTTCTTGACTCCAAGGCTGGCCCTCTGTTATGCTGAGCTGCCTCTTTTGGTGTTGAGAAGTAGGGACCTTAAGTTAGTTCCTCATTTATCATAACACTAATTATCTTCTAAGGGTTGAAAAAAATGGACACAACAAAAATCACATAAATTTCGCTTGTCTAGCTTGTTTTACTTTTCTTAATTAACAATCTTGCATTAAATTTGCATTCTTCTTTTAGAACTAAAGCTATAAATGATATTATTAGTAGTAATAATAACTAACATTTGAAGATTTGCAAAGAATATTACATATGATATCTCGTTAACAGAAAGAAATATACTTATTTTACTCTAATTCTGAAGGATATATAAAATAGTCAATAGGATAGTGAATAATACTGAGATTAACCCTATTTCAGGGCTTCCTGATGAATCCATGTAATCATGCTTGAATGCCAAAAAAATGCTCTTGATATGCAGGTATCTATCATGTGCTTTGAGTAAACACTCCAGGAAAGGGGCAGCTAGGTGGTGCACTAGAAAGAGCATTGGGCTTGGAATCAGGAAGACATGAGTTCAAATCCAGCCTCAGACATTTACTAGCTGTGTGACCCTGGGCAAGTCACTTAATCCTGTTTGCCTCAATTTCCTCATCTGTAAAATGAGCAGGAGAAGAGAAATCATTCTAGTATCTTTGCCAAGAAAACCCCAAACGGGGCCATGAAGAATTGGATGTGACTGAAACAACTGAGCAACAGCACATCTAGGAAAATGTGTATTTACACAATGTGTACACCAGGCACAACCAGATGACCACATTTCTCAAACACAATTAACAACATTCTAAATGACGAGATATTGCTTTTAACATTCACCCATCTTTCCTTCATCTCATTCATAGGGGTTATGGTATAGGAATACGACTAGTGGAAGACTTTTTGGCTCGTTCTTGTGTGAAGAAATGCCATAGCTACTCAGAAATTGCTGACCTAATTGCACAGGTAAATACTCTTCAGTTCTGTCACACACATTTTCATAGTCTTTAATTCTGTGACTGCATTTAGTAGCTTTGAAAAAATCATATAAACTTTGTTTGGATGGGACTTTAGAGGTCATCTAGTCCAACTGGTACCTCTTTAAGCCTGAGTCTCCTCTACAACATCCCCAACGAGCAGTCATCTAACCTTCATGTGAAAAGTTTCATTGATGAAGAATGGCACCTTCTTAGAAGCTCCCTTATGAAAAATGAGCTTATTGCAATTACATACACTTAGAAAAATCTGTGCTAACCTGAAAGGTCTGCTTAGCTGAATTCCCTTTAATTCCAACATCTGAAATAACCCTTTAAGTGTGGAATGTTTATAAACAAGTCAAGAAATGATGGTTGAAAAAGTAGCTGCTATACTACATATCTTGGTTCTGTCTATCAGCCAGATAAAGCAATTCACTGTGTAAATATACCGCCTCTGCAGCCCTGTCTCATTACTATCTTGGTGTAAGATGTTAGGGTCATATCACCAAATATATTTTTATATGGTGGGGAAAGATAGATGTAACTGTATTCCTTTACCTTAATATCTCTACCATAGTTTAAAAAAACTAAGTCAATTGTTTTGGTTATACTTATACATTTATATTTATGTGTACACAAACATGGAGTATTCCAAAAGTCTCAGTGTCATTTTAATCTATTAAAACTTGTAGATATAGATATATGTGTGTATAATAGCTGATGTTTATATGACATTTTAAAATTTGCAAAGTGCTTTACATTATCTTAGTCTCACAGTAACCCTCTGAGGTAGGTTCTACGGCTATTATTATCCCTATTTTACAGGTAATGAAAACGAGTTTCAGGTTGAGTAACTTTCACATTGTCACATAATTATCATCAAAAGCAGGATTTAAACCCAGGTTTTCCTGATTGTAGACTGAGTACCCTATTCACTATCTCGATATTGAATGAACAGTTTATTCTAGAGTTGGAAGCATATTGAGCCTTGAATAAGATCACAAAAAAAAGGAAATTTGTTATAATCTAATGGACTAGAAATTGCTGATTACTGATGTGGCAATCATTTACAAATTAGCTCCCTGTGCACATTCAGCCCATAAGTTTGTTAGAGAAATGATCAAAATCAAAACCAACTTAGAAAAAAGGATAAAAGTGAGAAGATACAGCATGCAACTGAAGTAATTCTAACCTAACCTATTTAAACCCTGGTGCTGATGAAAAAAAAAAAAGAGAAATGCATAAAAAAAATGTTGACAGATTACCACCATTTTCTAAGCAAGTCTGACTAATGTAAATCAATTGTTGCCACAAGGGGCCCAGAAACTCCTCAGCCAGCAAACATTTCATTTACACCCAGCAGGGAGATGTAGGCTTGTCAGAGGAGTTTGTATTTTCACTGAGGATATCTAGTATTTTGTACAGATGACGCTTTTGCTTGCAGATCACATCGTGTTTATTTTAACATTACAGAGACTACAAAAATCACTAACTGCTCAAAAGAGTTCAATTAATAAAAATATAAAACAAAACAAAAAGATGAAGAAAGATTCTTATCTAGACTATGCTATTTTAGTTTATGGGACAACCCATGGTCCATCAGTATTTCTACATTGGACAGACATCGAGCATGGACAATAAAAAAGGAATCCAGTGGGCTGGATTGTGTTTAGGAAATTGTGCAATACTTTTAATGAACCCAAGCGAGATGCCTGAAGCAAAGGCAAATCCTTTTAACAACAGTATTCTTCTCCTGCTACTATATGACCATGAGTCACAGAATACCACAGTTTATGAAGAATTCTCTTTGCAGGTCACCCAAAGGGCAATGGGCAGTGTGGGTAGGCCATAACACATTAACAATAAAGAATTGCCTCAGAAAAGTGATGTAAAGGATATCATCAGAGAAACAAGTGAGGTGGGCAGGTCAGGTAGTGAGAGTGAAGAATAACTGGTGGATATCCTGCCTCCTACACTAGTATCCGTATGATATCAAAACTAAAGGAAGAGGGGCAGCTAGGTGGCGCAGTGGATAGAGCACCAGCCCTGAAGTCAGGAGGACCTGAGTTCAAATCTGGCCTCAGACCAAACACTTGACACTTACTAGCTGTGTGACCCTGGGCAAGTCACATAACCACAACTGCCTAAAAAAAAAAAACAACAAAAAACAAAACTAAAGGAAGGGCTCCAATGTGTCAGGTGGACCACCTATGGAGGATCTATAGGAGAACATATGTAAGAGTTACTCAGGATGAGAAGGTGAGATTGAGATCTCCATCACTTGGGAGAGTACCCACATCAGTGAGAGCACAGATCCATCAAAATACCAGAGTATAGTGATCATAGCTCAGCTATTTTTCAATGTATATTGGATACAATAGATATGTTGGCTCTCTTAGTAGATAACATTATTGATAACATCCGGGAAATCATTCTGGTTTATTCCATTTTCAAGTAGTATTCAGTGTGTTTGATTTACCACAGAAGCACTCACTGTTATTGGCCATATCCATAAGTCACAGACACTTTCAGCTTAAGAGCTGGTCATTCAGTGATTGACCAAAATTAACTTCAAAATAATCTTGTTCATTGTCTTATTTAACTGAGTCAGGTAATACTGATAGCTGGCATAGCATTAAATTAAAAATAATTGCAACCAAAGGACAAACAGGTTTATAGATCTTTGTGCCAGTGGAATTTTAAATTACAATTTACAGGTTCATGGAATTTAGAGCTACAAGGGATTTTAGAGATCATCTCATGCCCCCCTCTCATTGTGCAGAGATCCAAGCAGATGAAGTTACTTAACTGAATTAAATCATATAATACATAGCAGAGTGATTTTTATTTTTGTTATTCTAAACTTGAAAGATGCTATCATGAACATTTCCATATAAAAAGAACAGAAAGACGGTTGCATATATGAAACCATGAATCTCTTGTTAAAAAGAATTTGCTTTTTAAAAATATATAATAAATTCAACATGTTAGTTTCAAAGCTGTCCTGATTGTCTAAACTTCTTTCTGTTCTATGTTTTTTTCAAATGGTTTAGTGACCTTTTTTTCTCCTTTTGACATTGCTACCAATCTCCCATTTACCAAAGTTAAAATTGTAAACCAAAAACTAAGCATAAAATATTATGTGCCTATGTCTCACATGTATGCATCTATCTATCTATCTATCTACATATGTGGTTAATGAGTATGCAATATAATACATCATACCATTTGTAGCTCATACCTCCTTGAAATTTAAGATTCTTAAGAACAATTATGTATTCTTTATGCTATCCAGCACTCTGAGGAGCCAATGAAATAGCTTTTCCCAGTAACTTAGCTACACAAAGGTTTTTTTTGTTTCGTTTTGTTTTGGTAACCAAGCTAAAAGAGGAGAAGGCTGATTATGGACTTAGTAATCCGTTTCATGAAGAAATAATTTATAGAAAGTGATGAGAAGATATTTTTTCCATTCAGTACAAGAGAAGTGTACTTCAATTTCAGTATGAAGGATGCATATAAATTATCCAACAATAGCTGCTAATTTGGTGTATCCTGCTTCAAACTTAATTCAACAAGTCTTTATTAGACACCTACTATGTACCAGGGCACTGTATTAGGATCTGGGGTTATAAAGACAATCCCTGTCCTCAACGAGCTTACATACCTCTGAATGGAAGTGTGAGTGTGGGGAATGGTACATAGAAGGAGCTTAATAAATTGTTGTTAATTGATTAATAGATACGTACATGAATGCTAAATGCATGCAATGTAATTCAGAGTGTGGAGGAAAATACTTGTGATTATGGGAGAAGGGAATTAGGAAAATTCTTTTATAGGAGGTGAGGCTTGGTGAGAACTAGAGATTCTAAAAAGCAAAAGTAAGGAGGTAGTATCTTCCTGGTCTAGGGGGACAGACTGTGAAAAAGTACAGAGTCAGAACACAGAATAGTTTTTACATCCATGCTCATTAAGTATATTAGTCTGAAGCTTTTCCTCTCCTTCTCCATCCCCGGTTGGGGCAGCAGGACTACATTTGGAGGAGATGTGTGGATTCTCTCTGTGGGCACTTTGTTTCTTGTATTTGGGAAGTTCTAGGCAGTTTTCTTGTATTATTTCTTGCATAATGGTATTCAGGCTTTTAAAATTGAACTGTCATGTTCTTCTGGGAGACCTATCATCTTTAAATTGTTTCTTTGCTTTCTGTCTTTGATATCTTGTGTTTTGCTCATATAAAGATCATGTTTTCTTTCAATATGTTTGCTTTTTGTTTCTTTTCTTCCAGATGGTCCTTTATTTCTATATATTTGTATTTCCAATTAACTATTCTCTCTTTCACATCTTTGTAGAGACTTAACACTGGATTCAAGGTGTTTCATTTCTGCTATACAGGCCTTAAATTTTGCTTTCATGATTCTTTTTCTCCCTTAAATAATTAAGGAACATCCTGCTGCTGTTCCATGACTTTTTTGGAATCCTGGGTGTCCTTTGTCTCTCTGCATCATTAGTTGTTGATTTAATTTCCTTTGTCTTGCAATATTTACTTAGAGATGTTTGGACTTATTTAGATGTATTGCTGAGCATCTTTCCTTCTATTTTAATACCTTCCCTGTTGATTTATCTGATTGCACTTAAGTTTTATAACTGAGTTTTCTTCCTCCTGACATCTTTGGCAATTTGTCTTGTTTCCTTATATTCCCCTACCACTCACCTTTTGACTCCTCCTGCTCTGATAGTGGATTTCCCAAGTCTAGACCACAAAATTTCCCTTGTTGGAAAATTCACTTTTCATTGGCCTCAGGCCCTGTCCAAAGTGGCTTTTGCAGTATGGGGGACAGAACTGGCTCCATTTAGATGTCAATCTCATTTCCTTCAGATCTGGTACAGGCCTCTCCCCCTCCCCGACAAACACACACACACACACACACACACACACACACACACACACACACACACACACACACACTAGTGCCCTACCCCAGGTCTCTCTGTTCTCTAATTTTCTGGGTGAGTGGTGCTGAACCTTGCTGCCACTTCCAGGAAAAGCACACTTCCACTTTCCTATACCTTCCTTCCTTCCGCTTTCTTAAACTTCCTTTTCTCCACTTAAGAAGGGGGTGGACAGAGTTGAGGTCTACTGCTTATTACCACAGAATGGTAGAATAAGGGTGGGGGCAGTGCATGCTATAGTGTATCCTATAGACTATAGTAACAGCAAGGAGATTGCTGAGTAGATCCTAGCCAACACAACCTTATGGATTGATTTGTGCTATCATGACAGAGCATAGTTTGTGGGAAAAGGGTGCTAGCTAAATTTGAATTTAGGGATTAGCCCTCTCTGATGTTAATTCATCCCATCTTTACCCTATTAGGATTCTGCCAACTCAGTTCCAATTACTTTATTGCTTGTGCATAATTCTTATTTTGGGGAATTTGAGGAGTTCTTGAAGTTTGGAAAAATGTCAAGTTCCTCTATCTTGCTTTTCATGCAACCTATAATAGGACCACATTTGTGTACTTCAATTTTCTGAAGTATATGTACTCCAGCATACTTCTTAGTACCCCATAGCCTGAAAGAGTTATTGAAACTTCAAAAGGTTCCTGAGTTCCAAATAATGCATAGCTTTGGCCTTATAAGAATTGGATTCACTCAATGTTAAATTAGAAATTATTTAACCTCTGCTTTTTACATGGCTCTGTATTTCAAAATTCTGATCATTGGGAAGTTCTTTCTAATAGCTCATCTATAGCTTTCCTGCTGTATCCATTCTTAATTCATATTTACAAAAAATTAAAATAAAATAAAACAACCAATTATTTAGAAACAACATGGAAAGAACACTGACCTTAGAATTGGAAGACTTGAGTCTGAGGCTTAGCTTTGGACTGTTCTTGTTGTGTAACCTTGAACACATCACTTAACATTTTTCAGACTTAAGATATACCTATACATGTACATGTTGTGTCCCCATGAGAGAATGTAAGCTCCTTGGGGATATAGTCTGTTTAACTTTTGTCTTTGTATCCCCAGTGGTGAGCAGTGTGCTTGGCATGTAATAAATACTTGTTAAGTAATTTAATGATAGATCAGGAGTCTCAACGTTCTCATAAGATCATAGATTTAGAGTTGGAAAGGACTTTGAAGGTCATGAAGTCTAATCTCCACATTTTACAAGTGAAGAAGAATTGAGGACCCAGCCCAAGACCACAAAGTGTCACAATCATAATTTGAGCTCTGGTTCTCTGACTCCAAATTCAATGCTCTTTCCACTAAAGTATACTGCCTCTGTAAAACAGGTATGATAATATTTGCCCTACTTGTCCCAGAGGGTTGCTATAGAGAGAAAATAAAATAATGAAATAAAATTAAATAATGTTAAGAATGCTGATACTCTATAAACTATAAATCATCTATTAATGCACATATAGCAGTGGCTCTGACCTCATTATTCCAGAGGCAGGCCAGCTACATCTCTACCTCCATCTTGAGGTTCTCAACCCCATGAAGGATTGAGTCTTTCTTTAATGTTATCAGCTTGAGCCCCGATTCTGGTATGGTTCTCTCTGTCTCTGTCTCTCTGCCTTTGTCTCTGTCTCTGTGTCTCTGTATCTGCCTTTCTTCTTCATTTCTCTCTCTGTCTTTCTCTGTCTCTCTCTGTCTCTCTGTCTCTCTGTCTCTCTCTCTCTCTCTCTCACACACACACACACACACACACACACACACATTGTTAACCACCATGATAAGCACCTTGGTTCCATTTAACCAGTTAACACTGATTTGCTTTTACAAAGGAACATTTACTGTGAAGATATTGCAGGAACAGAAATGCAAAGACTTCCTCCCAACATCTGGATGCACACTACTCTAACACTTTGGTCCTTACATAGAATGGGTTCAGGTTTAACAAACTTTCCACATAGCACTCACCCCACTCAGTTCACATCCAAATTCAGCATGGCCAGTGGGTAGATGAGTTTGCATCTTTATGACTGCTGGATTGGCTTAGATGGGATAGGTGCTCAGGACTTTGCTCCTCGCCATCTGGCTTCCAGAAAATCCTAGCATGGAATCCAGCTCCAGGAGAGCTCACTCTCCAAATCTTTCAAAACTCACAAGGTCATACCTATTTCTAATTTCTTTCACCTAAGACAGGAAAGGACAAAACAGAGACCTGTTTGTTGACTTTAGATAAGAAGGTTCCTAGGTCTCTTCCCTTATAGCATTCTCTTTCTCTCTAGAAAGCAGCAAAGCAGGAAAGAGCCAGTCCAAGAACATGACTCTGGACATTTAGTTCCTTTTGAATGCATCTCAGTTTTGTTACAATCAACCATCCACCTCTTTGTTGTGTGGCTAGCAGAATGGAACATCTGTTCATGCTCCAAAATGGAGAATAGGATGCTTCCATTATACATCATCCTGCCTTTCCAGAGACAGGCTCCACAGCATCTTTCACTATGGAAGTGATTGCATCAGCTCCCCTGCAGCACAAAATGCTTCTGTCTCTCTCATGTCAGAGTGATTAACTCTTATTCTTTTAGCCTTCCTTCAAAGCAAAATTTTCTAACCCTTTAATCATTTTACATTCTCATCCTCCAGATGATGACACCTGAACCTTCTTTTGACACTGATAAAAGGTTCGATTTTAGTTACACACCCAATGACTAATACTTTTTAAAAAATAGAATGCCTAGCATCAAAATGCTAAGTTCCCTTTACCAGTAATATCTCATTAATCCTCATATTGCCCTTATGAAGTGGGCAGCTGCTTGTTTTACAGAAGGGGAGACCAAAGTCAGAGGAAGTTGTCTTGTAATTATAGTTGTATGCTATTAACAGAGTCATCAGCAAGATCAGGAATGGAGTGACCACTGCTGATATCAATTGTACTGCAAAGAGTCACTAATCAGCTGAAATCTCACCTTCTATAGGAAGCCTTTCCCAATCCCCCTAATTCTAATGCCTTCCCTCTGTTGATTACCTCCATTTTATCCTGTACTTAGCTTGCTTGTATGTACTTGTTTGCATTTTGTCTCCCCCATTAAATTGTGAACTCCTTGAAAGCATGGGCAGTCTTTCACCTTTCTTTGTATTTCTAGCACTTAGCACAGTGCCTGGCACATAGTAGGTGCTTAATCAATCCTTATTGACTGACAGTCTCCCCAAATATTAAGAAACTACCACACCTTCTGTGTTCCTAATGTTCCAGTAACTAACTGAATGAAAGGTCAACTGCTCAATAAGGCAAGAGATTTAAAATAATAATAATTATTATTATAATAATTAATAATATAAGGCATTTTTAGATAGAATGGTTTCATGAGGTAATTAATACAAGAAGTAATTTGGAGTCAAAAGAGACCAGGCCTCAGATTGTTTATTTAGCACTTAGAAGCTGAGTGTGGGCAAGTCACCTAACCTTTGTGAATCCGGGTTTCCTGATCTGCAAAATGGAGATAATCATACCCACACTCTGTACTTCACAGGGTTGTAGAAGAGGAAATGCTTTATAACCTTTAAAGCTCTACATATGTGAGAGCAATTATTAATATCACAGAATCACAAGATTGGAAAGAGCTCAAAGATCATCTGGTCCAACCTATAGCCGAAAAAGATTTCATTTTATAGATAAGGAAGCTAAGGCTCAGGGATGTAGTCACTTACCTCTCTGGCTAGTATGTGCCCAAGCTGGGATCTAAGCCCAGGTGCTCCTGATTCTTTTTTTATGTATACACACACACACACACGTACATATACACACACATATATATAGTGTGTGTGTGTTTAATACTTTATTTTCCCCTCAATTATATGTTAAAATAATTTTTAACATTTTTTAAAAAGTTCCAAATTCTATTCCTCCCTCCCTTTTTCCTCTCCCCCTTTCCCTGAGATGGTAAGCCATCAGGTATAGGGTATACATGTACAATCATGTAAAACATTTCCGTATTAGTCATGTTGTACAAGAAGACTTGAATGAAAAAAGAAAGAAAGTGAAAAATAGTATGCTTCAGTATGTATTCAGAGAATATCAGTTCTTTCTCTGGAGGTGGATACTATGCTTCATTATTAGTCCTTTGGGGTTGTCTTGGATCATTGTGTTGCTGAGAATAGCTAAGTCATTCAGAGTTCTTCATTGTACAATATTGCTGTTACTGTGTACAACATTCTCCTGGTTCTGCTCATTTTACTTTGCATCAGTTCATACAAGTCTTTCCAGGTTTTTCTGAAATTACCTGCTTGTCATTTCTTATTGCACAATAATATCCCCTCACATCATATAACATAGCTTATTTAGCAATTCCCCAATTGATGAGCATCCCTTCAATTTCCAATTCTTAATCATCATAAAAAGAGCTGCTATAAATATTTTTGTACAAATAGGTCCTTTTCCTTTTTTCATATTTTTGGGATATAGACCTAGCAATGGTATTCCTGGATCAAAGGGTACACACAATTTTATAGCCCTTTGGGCATAGTTCCAAATTACTCTCCAGAAGGGTTGGATCAGTTCATAACTCCACCAATAGTGCATTAGTGTCCCAGTTTTCCCACATTCTCTCCAACATTTATCATTTTCCTTTTCTGTCATATTAGCCAATCTGATAGGTGTGAGGTGGTACCTCAGAGTTGTTTTAATTTGCATTTCTCTAATCAATAGTGATTTAGAGCATTTTTTCATATAACTATAGATAAGGTGCTCCTGATTCTTAAATACAGGGTCTGCATTAGATCATCTAGGTAAACCCCCACATTTCACAATGGAAGAAATTATACCCATGGAAACTAAGTGATGATATCAGTGCTGGGTCTAGAACACATAGTTGCCTCTGTGAGACTAGTCTGGAAATTAGGGTAATGCAAAGGTTTGTTTCTTTCCTTTCCTCCCTCATTGTTCATATTCTGTAGATGAGGCATTTGGTGAATAGGAGAAGTTTTCCAAGAGTTCATTTTAAGAGTTCTTGAATACCAGGTAAGGACAACCTGTGGCCCAAAAGAAAACCTAAAGCAGAGGCCAGGCTAACAAATAAGCAGGTGGACTATCCCACACTTTTTGTTTTAAGGCAATTGGGGATAAGTGACTTGCCCAGAGTCATACAGCTAGTAAGTGTCAAGTGTTTGGTCTGAGGCCGGATTTGGTCTGAGGCAGAAAAAAATTTCTATGCCTCTTCTGAAGTTTGTGACTACTGCATAACTTTCTTAATATGTAAGGTCATGTTTTTTTGTGATAGTTACTTAAGGGTACAAGTTCAAACATTTAGTAAGACACATAAACCTATAAAAATAGTCAGTAGCATTATAATATAATTTTGAAACATTTTAATGACATAATCTTTCTTTTGAAACTTTGGAGTGCTTTACATCCATTATCTCATTTGTTCTTACAAATGGGATAGAGAAGGGAAGCTATTATTATCTCCATTTTTACAAACAGGGAAACTGAGGCCCAGATGGGGATAAGTGCCATACTCAGGGTCACAGAACAAGTAAATTATAGAGCCAATATAAATTTTTTACATCCTATCTCCTCAAAATTATGCTTTACCAGAGACTCTGATGCTTCTTTGTAACTGTTCATCTCATTAATGTGGGTTTTTGCCTCCAATAATATAGATGATAAATCATCCCATGTTTTCCTATCCTATGTGGCTTTTTTCTGCATTGCAGTACAGAGAATACTGGATGGGAAGGCAGAAGACTTAGGTTCAAATCCTAGCTCTTTTACTTTCTACCTATTACGTTGGATAAGTCACTAAACTTCTCTAGTTTCAGTTCCCTCATATGTGAAATGGGTAGGTTAGACTAGGTGATCTCTGAGGTCCTTTCCAAATTTGTTTCTGTGACACAAAATCATCAAAGGGCATTTCTATGCCTTCCTATGCTGGTTGCTGAATCGTTATCAACATTTTGATGGTCTAAGCAAAACAAAGTAATGGACCAGTGGGGATCAGAGGAAGGACAATTCAATTTGATTCATCTCTTTTGTTGGACTCTGTCTCCATACCAGAGATAAGTAGAGATGAGGTTTCCAGGACTTACTGGACAGATCAGCTGAAACAAATGACTGAATTTAACATTGTAGACTGAGTCAGCAATGTCTGCGTAAACATCCAGCGGTTAGCACAGTGCCTGACACATAGTAGGCACTTAATAAATGCTTGTTGCCAGACTGACAGACGTGACCACACTCTTGGAAAGATGAACATTCTGGAAAATACTAAAAGATACTGATGCTTTAATGAAAAAAATCTCACTGGCATTTACATTTCTTTATGTTTGTTGTTAAAGGCTATGCCTTTAAGTTCTTTCTAAAGTATACACCATTTAGATTTCCTTTAAATGTTCTGTTTTGGGTGATTTAATTTATATTGCAACCTATAAGCATTTGCATTCAATTATATCATTGATTTTTACATCACTCAACAGAAAATCGTTGCTTGCATTATTTAATTAAGGTAAAATTTCAACTTCAAATTCATCATTAGATTTAGAGGGCTTCCTTTTTTGCTTTCAAGAGTAAGGACATGCATGACCAACAGGTACAGTGTATTAGATTCCAGTTCTGTACACTAAAAGTCTGAGAGTCAGACACCATTACACTTTCTGAGCTCGCATTTTTCTCAATCTTTTCATTCAATCTACTGGGAGTAACAATAATATATGGTGCTTGCAGAAAAAGACAATCAGTCTCTGTCACTCTGTTCTAAGTAGTGCACAATTACTATTGATCTCACTCAGGAAAAAGCCCATCCTGCTTTTATGTACTAGTTTATGCAAAGAAAACTTTCATAAATAAACTGTCAGTTAAAAGACAAGCTACTCAGAGGGAAACTTTATGGAAGATTTACCTACAAAATCTAAACATACCTCCATGACTTTCCAAATCCTCTTCCACATCTTGGGGCTTCCCACATTTATCATATTCACCAAAATCCATCAGAAAGGTAAGATCTTTATAAATAGGGTTTATTTTGTTCTCTGTCCTCTATCCCCTAACATACCCAACACAGTGCTTAGTACATAGTAGATACTTAATAAATGTTTATTGATTGGTACCCATGTAATTAAATTATGATATGATTAAACAATGTCTAATATTCCAAGTCAGTGACTCAATCTCTGGATAAAGTAAAGCAAATTTACATTTGGAAATGTCTTAAGTCAGGAGTGGTGGCATGTGCCTATTAGCTCTGCTGCTGATGAGGCTGGTGGATCACATGAGTTTGGGAGTTCTGAGCTGCAGTCATAATAAGCTGATTGGATGTCTACACTTTGTTTGGTGCTATTATAGTTAGCCCCTGAGAGCTGAGGGCCACCATGTTGGCTAAGGTGGGGTCAACTAGATCAGGTCAGAAATGGAGTAGGTCAAAGCTCCTATGCTGGTCAGCAGTGGGTCCCATAAGTGGCAACTACAAATCTAGCCTGGATGAGATAGGAAGATCCAAGGAAGGAAGAAAAGAAGGTGGGAAAAAAAAGAAAGAAAGAAAGAAGAAAGGAAAGAAAAAAAGAAATTTTAATTCCTTTTGTATTTGAAACTATATTTTTTCTTTTCCTAAGTAGTCTGGTATCTTCCCTACTCTTGACAGCCTGTGTCTTCCATTGGTATAGACACAAAGCAAAGGAAATTCAGTAAAGGCCCCCATAAACCCTCAATGAATTTACAAGAGGAGCTGGATCATAGGGTCAGATACTAGGCACTGACAAACTTGGAAGTTGGGCTCTGGCTTCACTGAATGCCTTATTGCATAGAAGTTACTATTACAAATAAAGGCAAATCTATTTTTCTTGACTTTTTCTTTTTTTGTCCAGACCTATAATTTCATCTGTGAGGTGAACTCCTTGCATACATACACTATTCTCTTCCTCCACACAGATCAACAATGCCTCTATATCTTACTTTAGGGAATTGCCCTGAGGACACTGAGTGGTTAAGTAACTTGTCCTTGGTCATCCAACCAGTATGTGTTAAAGGCAGGGCATGAACCCAAGTCCTTATGGCTGCAAAACCTATTCACCATCCATGATGCCATACTGTTTTTGGTTTTACTCAAAAATTTTTCACTATACTGCTTTTACTGCTTGGAGAGACTAGAACAAATTTATGTTTGAAAGTGTTTTAAGCCATGCCTGTAATCTCTGCTACTGATGAGGCTGAGACTGGTGGATCACGTGAGTTTGGGAGTTCTGAGCTGCAGTCATGATAAGCTGATCAGATATCTACACTATGTTTGGCAACATTATTATTAACCCTTGAGAGCAGAGGGCCACCATGTTGCCTAAGGTAGGGTGAACTGGACCAGGTTAGAAATGGAGTAGGTCAAAGTTCCTGTGCTGGTTAGCAGT
>NW_020946557.1:6589339-6672063 GCF_900497805.2 Vombatus ursinus | reverse complement strand
TCCCAAGTTCCTATGACAGTTATCTGGATATTTGTCAACAGAGCCAATCTTTTGTGTTTGTACTCTAGATATGATTCACTTAAAATCAGGTTCCATAGTATAAGACATAGAGTACTGGACCAGAAGTCAGGAAGACCTGAGTTCAAATTCTGCCTCAGATGTTTACTGGCTATCTGACCCTTAACAAGTGACAACCTTGTTTGCCGTGGTTTCTTCATATGTGAAATGGGGACAATAATAGCACAGAATTGTTGTGAGGATCAAATGAGAATATATTTGTAAAATGCTTTGCAAGACTTGAATGCTAGCCAGTAGACTACAAGTTCAGAATCTCACCAGTCCAGGAATGAAGAAGGCAGGTACGGAGAAGAGGGAAGTGCGAATATGGCTCTCTGGGTACTCTTACATACCTTTCTGTAATGGAATGAGTCTCCCATACAGAGAAGTAACACCATTCTTTGCATTATTTTGTTCCCTCAGTCCTAATTATTACTGAGGGTGGATATTGAGGACACTAATGTCCAGAGAGGATAAGTTACTTGCCTAAGGATACACAGGCAGTAAGCAGAAGAGTCATCGGGTCCTCTAATTCTAAGTAATTCCATTGAACCATGCTGTCTTTCATTTCCTCAAACTTATCTAAGGTGGTACTACTTAAAGCATTTCTTTGTCACTGAAGTTGATGACTCTTCTCTCTTCCTGCCATGGTTCTAGATAAATGAATGAGTGCAACTTTCTCCTCCACTCAGGAGGGCGTCTTCTTGAGCCTAAAAGGAGGAATTAGGCTGAAAAGCTTGTTTTAAATATGGGACCACTTGTCCTGACCTTGGAGTCAGACAACCTGAATTCAAAGCCTGGCTCTGCTACTTACTATGTGACTTTAGACAAGTCTCTTACCTAGTTTCCTCATTTGTTAATATGAAGGGTTTAGACCAGGTGACCTCAAAGGTCCCTTCCAGCTCTAGCTCTATGCTCTTTTTATCCTAAACAAAAGGCTATTTACCTGTTAAAACTGATGCTTCAAAAATGAGAGTTTCTTCTTTTTTTTCTGTACTTCTGATTTCATTGGCATAAGGAATGCCTTGCTGCTGAAGTAACTCTTGCTACTAATACATCTTGGCAATTTTTATGCAATTTATTATTTATAGCATGGCCGAGGGCAATTTGTCCAGATACCAATATAATTAAAATATAGATCATACCCTCATGAAGATTACACTCTAGAAAGGGGGTTGAGATATAGTATACATTTCATATACTTCATATATACTGCAGGTATTAGAAATATACAATAACTCTAATGCAAGATAGAAAATAATACGATAGGTATAAAACACAAGGTCACAGGAAGAAAGCAAGGAAAAGATAATTCTAGTAAAGGCCTGAAATCTGATTAGAATTATGCAGCCAGTGATAGGAATGAAGTTAGGAAAGGAAGCTGGTTTGAGGTCAGAGGAGGGAAAATGATGAGTTTCATTTTAGAGATCTCCCTTATTGCCCCACTTACGCTATCAGCTTGAGCTAAACCAATTTCCCTACAGTGCCCAGCACATTTTTTATACTCATTTTACTCTCTAAATCTCTACTTATGCTGTTCCTCCTCAAATTTCCCTTCCTGCCCATTTATTCAAATCCTACAAAGCTAATTCAGAAATTAGCTCATCTTCTCTTTGAACCATCTTCTATAATGTATCCCACAGTGATTTCTCCTTGCTCTGATATATTAAATTGGTTACTGTCTGTAACCAATGTCATTTTTGCATTTATATATGACCTTATTTGTTACCTAACTTTTTCATGTACATATTTCTTTCTTTCCAATTATACTGTAAGCTTCAGTAAAGTATGGATTGTATTTTTTCTTGTTTTTGGAAAGATCTGCCAGGTTAGAAATGGAGTAGGTCAAAGTTCCTGTGCTGGTTAGCAGTGGGTCCCATAAATGGCAGCTGAAAATCTAGCAAATTAATCTTTCAAATTAATCCATTGATTACTAATTCCCAAGTTCCTATGACAGTTATCTGGATATTTGTCAACAGAGCCAAGAATCATAATGTGTGTGATCTGGAAGGGCCCCTAGAAATCATCTAATCCAACCTCCTTCATTTTACAGTTGAGGAAACAGACTCAGAGAAATTAAAGGACTTGGCAAAAGGTCACACAGATAGAAAGTGATGGAGCTGGGATTCATACTCAGGTCTTCTGGCTCCAAGTCCAAAATTCTTTCCACCATTCCTTAATCCAGAAAATAGAGGAGGTGAAGGAATTTCTACACATGTACATAATAAGTATATATTGGATTGGGCTGTTACAAGAAAGATTCAGTCAGTCACTGAGCATTTATCAAGCCCAGTCCAGTGGAAGAAACATTGTACTTGGGATTCTAGATGCCTCAAACTTAATAAATGATGAAAGTTGAATGATTATTTCTGTTATCCAGTCAGATCCTTTATCACAGCTGTTAGTATATAGCATTAAGTGCCAATTTTACAAAAAAAAATCATATGAATAACTAGCTAATTAATAATGCTCAATGAGCTGCAAAGAAGAACCCATTAGAGTAGCCTATAACATGAATCTGGGGAGTGTTTCCTCCCAGGATTCTCCAAAGCATACATCTTGCTACCAGAATATTTTTATATCACTCATCATAATTCTAACTGTGGGGAATGAGTTTCTAGTGCTTTCTTGAATTAATCAATAACTTGTCCCCAGAGAAGCTCCTGTCAGTGATTCCTGGGTGCCTGCCCCTTTTCATAACAACCTGGCCCCAGTAATTTTCCTACACGTTTCTGAGTACAATGGAAAAAATCAAGATTGCTTCTTTAAGCACCAATATATTTCACAGTGCACCTCAGCACAGACTGTGTTCTGCAAATCAGTTTGTCCTTCTTAAGGATAGGTTAAATACTTAAGTGACTCACTCCACTTCTCTTTCCCAGTGAAAATACCAGGATTGGCCTTTGAAAAGGGAAAGCAATTACTGACTGATTCGTGTTTCAACAATCTTTCTTCCCCACCAAACAAAACAAGCCTGTGTTCTATTTCAGTTTTTCAATCACTTTTTGCAGTGCAATTCTATGTGTGAGATATAAGTTTGCTCACTTCAAAGGACCTGCTGCTAAGTTTATTCTTTTGTGTGAATGCTCTCTGTCCATCACACAACTATCAGCTAATCTTACACAAAGTTTAAAAAAAATGTTTTCATGCACAGTGGAGAAAACTGAGTCTGGGCCAAATGTACTGTTTGTTATAGGAGGAATTTTTAAGGATGAGTGCTTAATTACAGTTAATTTAGTAATTTATTACATATCATATATATATGTGTATATACATATATATACATATACATATATGCATACACACATATGTGTGTGTGTATATATATATATATATATATTTATATGAATATAGACTGTGCCTGAACTGTTGTAGAACCTTCTGAGCTCATATTGGTTTGATCAGCCACAGTTGGACTCACTGTACCTTGACCCCATAGTGATGTCATTTTGGTATCCTTGAGAACAAAGTACAATCAACCATCTCTCTCTTTCTCTCTCCCTCTCTCCTCTCTGTACATATATATACATATACACACACACATACACACACTATATATGCATATATACATATACACACACACTTAGGTTCCATTGGCCCATTAAATTTATATACACATATAATATGTAGGTATATACTTTAATCAATTTAATTGGATATATTTCAACAAATATTGATTGACAGCTTCCCTCCTCTCTAGGGCTGTCTTATTTGTTGAAGTCTTGCCCCCTGCCCCCGCCCCAGCAAGAAGATAAATTCTTCAGTAACTATGTTATATGTTTTTTGTCTCGCCTTCATAGTGCCTGGAATGTAGGCACTCTAAAAATACCAGTTTAAGAGAAAAAAGAAAATTTGTGACTGTTTTCACAAAGTATGCTTCCTATTCCATCCAGTAGAGGGGAGTAGCTCACATTCACTGATATGGGCACACCCTTAAATCAGTCTGCTACAGCTTGAGAAAAATCTTTGTATAATGGAAAGATATTTAGATAGCAATCTAACATCCACTCATTTGACTCAATCAACAAGCATTTATTTAGTGCCTGCTATATACCAAGCTCTATGCTAGGCACTGTGAGTAGAAGGACAAAAAGTAATAGTCAATACAACAAAATTGTCTTGAATAATATAGGTCACCATTTCAATAAGGGACCATCCTCCTCCCTTGAATACTTGTCCTTTAGTTCCCAAGATACTAATTTCTTCATCTGTAAAACAAGTTGGATCCAATGACTTCTATATTTCCTTCCTCTTCTAAATCCTATGATCCTAACCCTGAACTTTGGGTTGCCCCCACCATCCAGCTCTTAGTACTCTTACTCCTAAGTCTCTAAGCATTGCTGCCTACCTGCCTCCTACTCAGTACTTTCCCTCTGAGGTTAATTTCCATATACAGTGTATATATCTGGTACATACATAGCTATGTGCATGTTTTCTCCTCCACTAGAATGTGAACATCTTGATATCAGGAAGTGTAATTTTGCTTTTCCATATCACCAGGACTTAGCACAGTCCCTGGTACATAGGTAAGGGCTTAACAAGTGCTCGGTGACTGAGTATGGAGGGGAATCATGGAACTTTGCTGACTGCATTGACCACACATTGAAGCCTCCAACTTTGAATAGGCTTTTACCACTGTACATTGATCTTTTCATTCATCCACGATTATATGCCAGTAATATTTCTCATAACTTCCTCCTGACTCTTCAAGTTCTCAATGCCAACCTCCTAGCATTGTCACTCAGTAGAAAACTTCACCTCCTGATTTACTGAGATTAATCTTTTGTCATACTTAGCTCCAATTCTTCACACTTAAAAAAAAACAAAACCTTTTTATTTCTTTACTCATCCTCTCCTCCCTTACTGCCTTAGTTTCCAAAGGTGTGTGACACTCTTTACTGATCAAGTTACTTTACTTGTGCCTCTGATACCATCTCCTTTCATATCTTCAGGACCTTTCTTTCTCCCAACAGCATCAAATCATTGTATTCTGAAACTGAATTTGACCTTGTCTGACCTAGACCTGTCCCTCTTTCCTCTTCTCTATTTCTTTTTTGGCACCCTCATCCCCAGGTTTGAAAACTTGCAATCAGATTTAGCATTTTCCACCACACATAAAAATCAGTTGCCCATTCCTGTCAGTTCTAAATCCACAATAGCTCTAGTATCTACCATTCCCTTCTCTCCAGTCACTCAGCCACCACTCTGGTTCAGACTCTCATCACCTCACATTTAGACTATTTCAATAGCCTCCTAACTGGCACCTCCAAATCTCTCCACCCAATCTCACAGGGTCTCAGTTCCCTCATCTGTAAAATAAAATGATTAAGCTCAATGACCTATAAAGTCCTTTCCAGCTTGAAACTCATGAATCTGTGATTGCACAAGCCTTCAAAATACTACAAAAATAATTATCATAGTTATTTCATCTGGGTTGCCCTTTTTTCTACTCCTCTACTCAAAAACCTTATTTGGCTCTGCATTGCTCATTGAATAAAATAGAAAGTCCTTAGTCTAGTCTGACATTTAAGTTTCCTCAACATCCTGACTCCAGTTCATGTTTTCCAGCTTTATTTCATATTACCTTCATGTACTCAACATTTCAACCAAACTGAACTACTGGTTGCTCCCCAATCTCATTCTGGGCCTCTCTGAATTTATGAAGTCTGTCCTTCATGCCTGAAATCTAGTCTCTTTGTCTCTATCTTTGTTGAAATCCTCTTCTTTCAAGGCTCAGTTCAGATGGTGCCTCCTCCATGAAGTCTAACCCCATTTCCCTCCGCAGATGTAGGAGGGCCACACAGGATTGAGGGTCATTTTGTATTTTTCTTTATTTCATGGCTTTTCATGGCCAAAGAGGCTAGTCCCACAAAAACAGACATAGAATTCTTTTAGGACCAGACTGAAAACCTTTCCAGGCTAATAGAACTTTTGTTCTACTGGAACAGCCTTTAAGAACCCCTGGTCAACTTCCCACCACTTCAAGGCATTAGACTTTGTGGTAGTTCTGGGTATTTTGTTTCTATAAAAACAGTAAGACAATTTTTACTTTTTTGGCTACCTTATCACACTTGCTGACTCATCGTGAACTTGTGGAGTCCAATAAAACTCCTATTTCTTTTTCACATGAACCATTGTCTAAACATATCTCTCCCATCATCATAACAAGATTTGAGCTGTAATAGGATACTTGGCAGAATATATCCAAATCTAATTAAATAATAGATGGTGGAATCATTCTGATTATTTGATCGAATCTTTTTTTCTATTTATACAAGAGTGTAAGCTTTAGGAAAAATAGATAAGATTTGTTCCTATGACTTTAGAAGCAAATGAGAATATTAAATTTGTTGTTCCATAGGCTTTACCAAATAGGTGATCAAATCACTATGACATTCCAGAACACTGTAGATTTTTAAAAATTGCATTCACACTTCAATTTTTTTTCTTATTTTTTTTTTGTGAGGCAATCGGGGTTAAGTGATTTGCCCAAGGTCACACAGCTAGTACGTGTCAAGTGTTTGGTCTGAGGCCAGATTTGAACTCAGGTCCTCCTGACCTCAGGGCTGGTGCTCTATCCACGGCGCCACCTAGCTGCCCCCCACACTGCAATTTTTCATGAAGCCTTGCTCACCTATGGACAATGTACTTTTGTCATCCTACTCTTTTACCCACATGAAAAGAAAGCAAAGTTCTTCCTTTTTTCCCCCTCCCATTAGTGATATTTTCCTTCTTTGTGCTTGTTTTTTCCTCTTTCAAAGACTCTATGGAGTAGAATTTATGGTGATGAAACCACTACATTAGTATAGTGGGTATTTTTCTGTTACCTGATAACCAGAAAGAATATTGGGGCACAGAGACCTTTGGTTGGTAACCAGTTCTAACATTTGTGAAACACTATATGCAAAGCCCTGTCTGAGGTGCTGAGTGAAATCCATAGATAGGTCTCGTTCTTCAATTCAATTCAACAAATATTTATTAAGTGCCTATTATGTGCAATGCAATGCGCTTACAACTTCATAGGGTTAATGAAATGTATGTACAAATAACTATGTTATAACTATGTACACAGAAGTAGCATGTTGTAGCGGAAAGAGTGATGGACTTGAAATCGGGGCACTTGCTTTCATTCCAGTCCTGCTTCTGACACTTTTCTAGCTATGTGATCTTGAGCAAGTCACTTAACTTCCCTGAGCCTTCATTTCTTCATCTCTAAAATGGGAAGAAAAACACAACACTATTGTAAAAAAAGATCTTTGTAAAACTTACAGTTCTATGTAAATATGATTTAATGTAAAAGAAATAGGAACAAAATGTGATGGGAAATAATTGTTTTCTATCAACATCCCAAACAGTGTTTGTACATTTAGTAGAGAATAAATGAAGTAAGCAATACTTGAAGGATTTACAGTCACAATTCATCCACCAATGCAGATGACAGACCTTTCCATATCTTAGTAAATTAGAACCCAAGTTTGCCTGGTCATCAGTCTTCTGGGGATGGATGAGCTGCTCCCAGTTTAGCTAGACTTGTCCTAGGATGATATGTAAGTTCATCACCAAGTTCACTTCAGTACTTTCCAGCTGGGTTGCACTTGCCAAACATTGTGTTTTGCTGGCATATCCTTTAAGAAATTAGGGGGAAAAATTAGAGAAACCTCCATACCTCAGTAAGGCATCAAAGCAGAACTCTACAGGAGAAAAGTAAACAAGCTTTCAGAAGAGATACAGTTTAATTTAAGAAGTTCACAGAATAATAAAACATTGTTGGGTGAAATCACTATGGTCAGAATGTTTTAGACCATTATTAAGAGGGTGGATAAAGCAGTGGAAAGAGTTGTTTGGAGTTGGAATACCTATGTACAAATCCTGTACCTGCTGCTTACTACCTATATGATATTGGGCAAGTCATTTAGCCACTATAAGGCTCAGTTTCTTCAAATGTAAAATGAGATCCAGGCCATAGAGTGGAGGCTCTATGTTCCCAGTTTTCAATTAAAAATGTAAGCCAGTTATTTCTTGAACACTAACTTTGGATAAATTCATAGGATCATAGATTCGGAAATGGAAGGATTCTTAGAAGTCATGTAGTCCAACCTCTTAATTTTATTTTATTTTTAATTATTTATTTTTATTCTGAACCTAAGAAATAAAACATGCATTTCCATAACACAGTAGGATAGAAAAAAAGATGATTGCACATGAAATTCAAATCTATAATGTACAACTTGCTATTCCCATTAAATATAATAAAGTTATCATGTAACTTTTGCCCTTCCCCCCACCCTAGAGATAGTTACATTAGACACAAATAGATATACATATATATAAATATATATATATAAAACCATTCTATACATACTTCTATTTATCACTTTTTTTCTCTAGATGCAGATAGTGTCTTCTTTCCTATGTCCTTTGTAGTTAATTTAAGTAATTTTAATAGTCAAAATGACTCTTCATTTTATAGATAAGAAAACAGAGGCACTGAAATGTGATGTCACACAAATACTGAATAGCAGAACCAGGATCTGAACCCAGGTCCTCTGACTCCAAATCTAGCATCTTTTCACCTGCACCACATTTCTTCTCTTTCTCAAACTTTAAATTTACAGTGGTCAGTACAACATGCCCCTAGAATCCTTGACCCAGTGTTAGATGAAGATATTGTCTGTAGATGGGATTATGTTAGCAAATTGTACTCAGCTACCACTTTGTCAGATACAAAGGTCAACTCAGTCCAAAAATGATGCAATGTGGTTATATAATCATTTTGTACTAAAAAGGGAATTTCAAAGTAGATTTTTACTTCTCCAAAGCAACACTCTCCTTTTGTAATTCTAAAAATTTTTCTAGAGGGATTGTCTAAATTATCCTTCAGCTATATAAAATTAACTTATTTAATTAAAGCAACAACTAAAAGTTATGTCTTTCTGTGCTTCAAAGGTTCTATACTTCAAAAAGTTGCTCAACGTCTTTGAAAAATTATAACATTTTTATCTAATTATTCTGTTTTACAAACTTTGATATAATTAAATTAGTGTTGTGTGAAAGAATACACTAAAGAATGGGATGAAAATCAAAAAGAGGAATAACAGTATGTGATGATGTAATACTAGGATCTAAAAATCATTATGAAAGAGAATATTTCACTAAATGCTGCTTCCATGTGAGAGCTGAATGTCAAAGCTATTTTAATGTTAAATAGCAATTTGAGGGAAAAAGAGGGAAGTGAAGAAAATTTAGAGGAAAGAATTGCTTTTTGGTGATGTAAATTTGCTTCCAATTCCATAAGATATTTAGACTACCTCAAAAATCGGAATTTCTATGTGAAATATTTTTAGTATCACATGTCCACATATATGTCTAGATGACTTCATAAAAATATTACTATCTTTTATTTCTAAATAACATTTGTTTTATGCAACTACCATACAGAGAACCATCTTCTGTAACAAAGAATAAAAAGGCAAAAGGAGAGGAGGAAGTAGTTCGACATAATTAGCCATACATATATATATGTGTGTGTGTGTGTGTGTGTGTATGTATATATATTTATATACATATATATATATACACACATAAATAAATAAATTAATAAATAAATATATATATATGTATGTGCAGGCTCCCATGCTCCCCAAGTTCCTCACAGCCTCAAGACCACATGTGGCCCTACAGGTCCTCAAGTGCGGCTCTTTGACTGAATTCAAACTTCACAAAACAAATCCCCTTAATAATTCAGGCCACACTGTTCCCCACCCTTGTCCCATGCCCATAGTCGCCTGCCTTTGAAAAGAAAGCAAAAAGGTATTTTTTTCTCACCTTTTCTCCAGGCTCAAGTTTGATCGTTATAATTATACCATGTTTAGTCTTTTATTTTTGTCATTTCCATTTACACTGTTGCAATCATAGTATATGTTGTTTTTTTTTTCTGGATTTCTTTGTATCAATTTTTCATATGCGTCTTCCCCTGCCTTTATGTATTCTTCACAGGCCCTCTCTATGTCTTGCCCAGACTATTGTAATAGCCTTCTAATTGCTCACCCTGCCTTAAGTTTCTCCCCACTCCTATCAATCCTCCATTCAGCTTCCAACGTGATTTTTCTAAAGCATAGATTTGACCATGTCATGCCCCTGTTAATGAGCTCCAGGGGCTCCTATTACTTTTCTGTTTGACATTTAAAGCTCTTTATAACTTGGTCCTTTTCTACCTTTCCAGTCTTCTTACACTGCACTCCTCTCCACATACTCTATGATCCAGCTCCACTGGCCTACTTGCAATTCCTCCAACACCACACTCTCTCTCCTATCTCTCTTGCCTTTACCAGGCTGTCCCAGACACCTGGTATCCTCTGCTCTCTCACCTCTACCTCTTAGTTTCTCTGGCTTCCTTCAAGATTCAGCTCATGTCTCACCTCCTGTAGCAAGGCTTTCCCAATTCCCTCAGCACCTAGTGACTTCTTTTCTGAGCTTGCCTTCCATTTATACTGTGTGTATCTTGCATTAATTTAGTTATTTACATGCAGGCTCTCCAGTTAGAATGTAAGTTCCTTGAGGATATAATTTCTTTCTTTTTTTTTTTGAGGGGGGGTATTTTATACTCAGTACTTAGCACAGTGCCTGACACATGATATAAGCTTAACAAATGCTTGTTGACAGACTTACTGACTGACTGACAATGGGAAGAGACAGACTCAATAGGCTATTTTGCAAGGATATAGTGGAAAGCCCAAAAGGAATGATTTACATCCTTGTTCTGGTCTTTGCTAGTTGTGTGACCCTGAGCAAGTCACTTAATTTCTTTGAGTACCCTCATCTATAAAATGGCAACAATAATACTTGCACAGCTGCGCTACTTATATCACAGAGTTGTTTTGCAGAAAAAAAAACTTTGTAAAGCTTGAAGTACAATATAAATGTGAGATATTATTTACAGTAGAGAAGTTTATGTAAAAAGTCAACCAGGGCTGACAAACACGCTATTTATGGAAACACTATTTGTAAGGGTAAAGAACTAGAAATAAAATCATCCATTGATTGAGGAATGGATAAACAAATTGTGCTACATGAATATAATGGAATATTACTACACTGTAAGAAATTATAAATATGATGAATATACGAAAGCAAGGAGAGACAAATGGACTGGTAATAATAGTTATTGGCATTTATGTAGCACTTACAATGTGCCAGGTACTGTACTAAACACTTTTTACAAATATTATCTATTTTGAACCTCACAACAACCCTGGGAGGTAGATGTTATTATCATCCCCATTTTACAGATGGGGAAACAGGTTAAATGACTTGCCCAAAATCATACTACTAGGGAATATCTGAGGTCACATTCGAATTCAGGTCTTCCTGACTAGGCCCAACACTCTATCCATGGTACCACCTAGCTGGCCCCAAAGCAAAACCATGAAAGCAATATATACAATGATTACAACAATGTAAATGGAAAAACAACCACAAAATAACTGAAACAAAGCTATGAAATTATAATAATTAGGCTTGGCCCCCGAGGAAGAGATATGAGAAGTCACTTCCTTCCATTCTTTGCAGAAGTAGGGAGATTATGGATATGGAACCCTGAATTGAAAAGTCAGATTTTTTTTTTATATGTTACAGTTTTGCCTAGGTGTTTATCCCTTTTTAAATTTTTTAAATTTTATTTTTATATTATATTTTAAGCACCAAGCTGTCTGCCTTTCTCCCCCACCCCTTCTTACACTGGAGAAGGTTACCATTTGAGACAGACACACACATACATACATATATACACAGACATACTTTCTCTCTCTCTCTCTCTCTCTGTATATATATGTATATATATATAATACATATAAACCATACTATGCATAATTCTGTTTATCAGTTCTTTCTCTGTAGGTGGATAGCATCTTCTTTCATAGGTCCTTTGTAGTTGATTTGAATATTTATAATACTCAGAATAGCTTAGTTATTTCCTGTTATTCTTTGAACAGTATTGCTGCTACTGTATCCAATGTTCTCTCAATTCTGCTCATTTCCCTATTGATTATTTCATGCACATCTTTCCATGTTTTTCTAAAATCAACCTGTTCATCATTTCTTATAGCACAGTAGTATTCTATCACAATCACATACCACAACTTGTTTGGCCATTCCCCAATTAATGGGTATCTCCTTGATTTCCAGTTCTTTGCCCCTACAAAGAGAGCTGCTATAAATATTTTAGAATATGTAGGTTCTTTTTCTTTTTCCCTGATGACCTTGGGAAACAGATCTAATAGTGGTATTGCTGGGTCAAAGGATATACACAGTTTTATAACATTTTGTCACAATTCTGATGGCTCTGCAAAATGATTAGATCAGTTCACAGTTCCACCAACAGTGTATTAGTGTCCCAATTTTTCTGCATCCCCTCCAACATCTGTCATTTTTCCCTTTTATCATTTTAGCCAATCTGATAGATGAGAGATGATATTTCAATGCTATTTTAATTTACATTTCTCTAATCAATAATGATTTAGAGCATTTTTTCATGTGACTATGTGTAGCTTTGATTTCTTTACCCCAAAACTCCCTGTTTATATTCTTTGACCATTTATCAATTGGGGAATAATTCGTATTCTTATAAATTTGACAAAGTTCTCCATATATTTGAGATATGAAACCTTTGTCTGAGAAACTATCTATAAAATCCTCCCCCCAATTTTCTGCTTTCTTTCTAATCTTGTCTATATTGATTTTATCTGTCCAAAATCTTTTTAATTTAATGTAATCAAAATTATTCATTTTGTATCTATCTCTTCTTTATTTATATCCCCTTTTTAAAAAAATAATTTTTATAAGGGGTAGCTCCCTGAGAGAAGCAGGACTGAGAAGTGTATTAGGAAATAAGGAGATATAAAAACAAAAGATATCAATAAAATTTATTTTAAAGAAATCAACTACAGTCAACACAGTATACCAACATATTTATAGCAGAGCTTTTTGTAGGCATAAAAAACTGGAAATTCATGTATCATGATTCATTGAATGCTCCCTCAGAGGAAGAATCATTTGTTGAATCATGATACATGAATGTCAGAGAATGTTATTGTATTATAAGAAATGAAGATGAAGAACCATCACTGTTTATAGCTGAGGTGGAGTGGAGAAGAAGGTCGTGGGGATTGAATAGATTGAGGAAGAGGGAAGTTAGAATATTTGAAGGGCATCAATATATATGTTCAAATCCCCTAGTATGGGAGTAGAAGTTGGGGAAGAAAGACCGCAAGCTAGGCTTGAACTCATTGAAGAAGGTAGGAGAGTGTCCTGGAGCTTGCTGGATGAAAGCCAGCAAGATTTGGATTGGATGATAAATTTGGCTAGCATGAACCTCAAAGGAGAGGTGGCTTAGTGAAGGTGGTAGAAAGACACTATGGAAGTAGCAGTAGGGAGCAAAGAAATATCCCACCATGACTAGTGTGTCAGTGGTAGGAGAAAAGATGTAGTCGGTACTGGGAGAAGTCATCAGAAGGAAGCTAGGTCTCACTGAAGGCCAAAGGATGGAAGGAGTGAGAAAGAAAGAGCTTTAACATACAAAGAATTATTTAAATTATAGAACAGGTATTCCAGAGGGTATAGTGGAAGGGACAGGCAAATTTGTTTTTGTTTGTTTGTTTTTTGGCTGGGCAATGGGGTTAAGTGACTTGCCCAGGGTCACACAGCTAGTAAGTGTTATGTATCTGAGGTCGGATTTGAACTCAGGTCCTCCTGACTCCAGGGCTGGTGCTCTATCCGCTGCATCACCTGGCTGCCCTAGGGACAGGCAAATTTGGAGTGGGACATTGGTGGGGTAGGGTTGAGATGGGTAGGAATGAGGGGCATCTGGGTGGAGATAAGAAGCAGGATTTGAACATCGGGAGTTTAGGTTTCAGAATCACTTGGATGAGATAAGGATAAAGAAATGAATTATACTAACCACTGAGGAGTCATTCAGAGAAGAATATCAGAGGTGAAAGAGGGGTCATTGAGCGTGGTATGTAATAAAACTCTGTGAGGTCCTCTATTGAGGTTCAACATCAGGGCCAGTGTTTGTGTTGTTTTTGTTTGTTTGAGGGGATGGGAATCCTCTTTATCACTATTTTTTCTTTTTCTTTTTCTTTTTTTTTTCTTGATTCCTAAGAACAGTCAGTGCTAGAGATGGCCCTGGGGAAAAGTGAGAAGGGGATTATATAAACATAACCTGGAATGGACAGTTCCTGTTAAAGCTAAAGAAATGAATAAGAGAAGGGAGAATTGCTCCCACCTACATGCAGAGATACCTGACTTAAGAGTTCAGTCAGTTAGATGATTCCTCAAAGAAGGCAGTAGTGTGGCCCACAGTACTTAGTGGTGGGGGAGGCAGTCGTTTCTCTAGCCCTTCTCTGGGCTTACATGTTCCTACAAGCTGTTTAAGCTGTCTTAAATAGAATATGCCTACCTTTTTTCCATCTGCATAGCTACAACACACCTCCTATAAGAGGCAGATGGATTGCTGCTTTGTGCTTAGAGGAAAAAGAGAGTAGGGAGGAGATGGTAATTCTCCCTTACATTCCTGGAATATATGCATTTTTCAATGACCAGTCCATCATTAAAGACTAACAACTCATCTATACTTTAATGAATTGTTTCTATGTGTTGCCATGATCCCTTCTCCCAGACACAAAGAAAGAGCATCTGGTAATCAATCATCTGGTCATTAGCTTCTCTGAACTTAAATGATAGGACAAATAAGGTTCATCTTTCTATCAGGGTAGGACTAGAAATATTTGTGTTTTTCTGACAAAGCTTTCAACAAATTAGCATTTCTATACCATTATAAGTTATTAGAGTAGGACTTCAGTGGACTTAGGAATGTGGCTTAAAATTTAATACTCAAATATCTCAATTCTATAATCCACTCTTCTGTTATGCCCTCATTGAACATCACTATTCTGTTTGTTTCCACTGATACAAAGTTGTACTGGACGCTTGCAGTCGCACTGCCCCTAGCTGACAACATGTCTGGGTCAAACATTTCCTTGCAAGGGATTGTGGGAAAGAAAAACTATAACCATTAAAGATTCAGCATTTCCTTCACCATTCTTATGTTATTCGCCTTTGAAAAGATTCTAAGGGATTAACCACCTCCCTATGGAGAAACAATTCCATATAGGTGATGCATCTTCCTTCTTTCCTTCCTTCCTTCCTCCTTCCCTCCTTCCTTCCTGCCTTCCTTCTTCCTTTCTTCCTTCTTTCTCTTACTCCCTTCCCCTCCCTTCCCTCCCCTTTCTCCCCTTCCCTCCCCTCCCCTCCTCTCTTCTCACCTCTTCTTCTGTATCTGTCCACATAGGGTATATCATTACCTGTGGGTGCTCTGCCCAAAGAAATGTAAAAGGTTTTTAGTATTTTATTTTTATTTTTCCCCAGTTCCATGTAAAAACAATTTTCAACATTAATTTTAAAAACTTTGAATTCCAAATTCTCTCCCTCCCTCCATCTTCACCCCCCAATCATTGAGAAGACAAGCAGTTCGATATAGGTTATACATGTGTAGTCATGCAAAACATATCCATAATATTCATGTTGTGAAAGAAAACATAGACAAAAAGAAACTCAAGAAAAATAAAGAAAGTTTAAAAAAAAGTATGCTTCAATCTGTATTCAGATACCATCAGTTCTGTCTCTGGGGATGGATAACATTTTTTATAATAAGTCCTTCAGAGTTGTCTTGGATCATTGTATTGCTAAAATAGCTAAGTCATTTACAGCTGATCATCCTACAATATTGCTATTACTTTGTACACAGCACATTTCACTTTGTATCAGCCCATGAAAGTCTTTTCAGGTTTCTCTGAGAGCATCCTGCTCATCATTTCTTATAGTACTATAGTATTACATCATAATGACATACTACAATTTGTTTAGTCGTTCTGCAATTGATGGACATCCCCTCAGTTTCTAATTCTTTGCCCCCAGAAATGAGCTGCTATAAATATTTTTGTACATAAGATCCTTTTCCTTTTAGTTTTTTATCTCTTGAGATACAGACCTAATAGTGGTATTGCTAGGTCAAAGGGTATGCACGGTTTCATAGCCCTTTGGACATAGTTCCAAATTGCTCTACAGACTGGTTGAATCAATTCATAACTCCACCAACAGTGTATCAATGACTCATTTTTCCCACATCCCCTCCAACATTTGTCATTTACTTTTTCTGTCCTATTAGCCAATCTAATATGTATGAGGTAGTAGTACCTTAGAATTGTTTTAATTTGCATTTCTCCAATCAATACTGAGTTAGATTATTTTTTCATATGGCTGTAGATAGCTTTGATTACTTCATCTGAAAGCTGATTATATCTTCTTATCATTTATCATTTGGAGAATGGCTTATTTTTATGAATTTGACTCAGTTTGAGAAATGAGGCCTTTATCAGGAAAACCGACTTCAAAATTTTTTTCAGTTACTATTCAGTTACTATTGCTAACTGTATTTCCCTCCATCCTATTCTGCTCCTCCCACCCCCTTCACCTTGTCCCTTCTTGCTTGGGTCAGCTAGGTGGCACAGTGGATAGAGTACCGGCCCTGAAGTCAGGAAGAGTTCAAATCTGGCCTCAGACCAAACACTTAACACTTACTAGCTGTGTGACCCTGGGCAAGTCACTTAACCCCAATTGCCTAAAAAAAAAAGTGTTTTGCTTCTGACTACCTCCTCCCCCAATCTACCCTCCCTTCTATCACCCCTCCCCCTTCTTTTATCCTATTTTCCTAAAGGGTAAGATTGATTTCTATACCCAATTGAGCGTGTATATTATTTACTCTTTGAGCCAGTTCTGAGTAAGATTCATTTACTCCCCCTCATCTCCCCCCTCTTCCCCATCACTGTAAAAGCTTTTTCTTACTTCTTTTATGTGAGATAATTTACTGCATTGTACCTCTCCCTTTCTCTTTCTCCCAGGACAAGGAATGTAAATTGATAGCTGAAACCTTGCAAGATATCTTAGGGTTTATGGGCTAGATTTATTTCTTTAGGACTACACCTTAAACCCAAATCACTCTGGCGTCTCATTGATTGGCCAACAATGGCTCTGAGTAAATCTAAATAGCACATGTTTCTGTTTTGTCCAGAAACTCTGTTGGTCTTCCCCTCCCAAAAATTCTTTTTTCTTTTCTTTCTTTCTTTCTTTCTTTCTTTCTTTCTTTCTTTCTTTCTTTCTTTTTTTTTTTTTTGATTAGGTAAAAGAGGCCATTCTTTGCCTCATTTCTTTTCTAGCCTTAATCACTGAATGGGCCTACCCTCAATCAAACTGAGACCTGGGAAAGACCTTAGCTTAAAAAGCCCAAGGTCTCCTACTGCATCCAGGGCCATCTCCAGTCATCTTGATCTATATCTTGCCACTGGATCCAAATGCTCTGGAAGAGAAAATGAGGCTGGTGACTTTGCACAGCCCTCCCTCACTCAAATCCAATTCACTTGCAAGTCATGGCACCTTCCTGATGTCATGGTCCTCTTTGAGAATGAAGGACAAACAACAACTACAACACAACCGACCCTATTTCAAAATAAGGGATAGAGAGAAAAGGAGAAACTTAAGTCGAAGTAGGCAATTTAACACCTGAGACAACTCTGGGACACCCAATGGAATCCTGTATCTTGACCTGTACAATTTCAATGAGAAGAGGCATCCCTCAAAGTTTCAACAGTACTCTAAAATCATTCTAAGTTAACATTGTGAGTCTAACTCCAGCATTCCTAAGAGCTGGAATGGTTATCTGATCCCTATTGCTTTTTTAAGCACTGCAGAAATTTAGTGAGCATTTAATCCAACACTTTCTTTTTACAGATAAAACTGGATCTCAGAGAAATTAAGTGATTTATTCTAGATCACAGGGCTGATAAGTGGTAGAGCAGGGCCTTGAACCCAATTATCTTACTCTTTTTTGTATATTACCTGGCAGATGTATTTTCTTCGGGACCATCTATCATTTTAGCACTTTTACAAGGTGATGCTCCTCAGCTCCTCATCAGAATTCCAGATACCTGGGCCCACTAAAGTAACCCCTGCCTTCTCAGGAGTCATAGCCACTAAAACATCAGAAAAGAAATTTCTCATCACCAAAGGCCTTAGTACTGTCAAATGGTTCAGCAGATATGGCTTTATCAATGGAAGTGACATTAAACAAGATACATTGCCATCTGCCTTACCACTGTACTCTAAGGACTAATAAGCCTTACTATCAGATTTCCAATAATCAATCAACAAATATTTATTAATTGTCTACTATAATGCCAGGCACTTTTCTAGTTGTTGCTGATATAGATACAAAGACTAAAACAAACCCTACTTGTAATGAGCTTGTACAGTTATCCTTTCCACATCATGGAGGTTAGGGGTGCAGCACCCCCATGACTTGAACAATCTCCATAAAAATTTTTGGCCCTTCCTTTGTACCAAAGAAGAAGTCTGAATTATCATGGTATTAAAAGATAAAATATGTTCGTATTATACAATACTATACATATATTTTATGTATTTTTGAATTTCTAAACTTTTTCTGTGTTGTCTACTGGCCATCACATGTGTTCTATAGCTTCCTCAAAACTTCCAAAAAATTCCTATTTAATTTCTTATGCTGACCCAAGATATATAGAAACTCATGATGGGAAAAGTCACAGTGTGGAAGGGATAACTGTATTCTAATTGATAAATAACAAATACATATAAAAATCTATACAACAGAAATTTAAAGTAAACAAATATATACCTACATGTATATATATATATACATATGTGTGTTTATGTGTATGTATATATATGTATTGCAAAGTAATTAGGAAGAAAAGGCAGTAGCATTTGGGAGATCAGGAAAGACTCCCTGCACAAAATGGTGCTCAAGATGCACTTTGTAGGAAAAGAGAGACTCTGTGAGGTACCAGTAAGGAGAGAGTACATTCCAGGCATAGGGGACAGTCAGGACAAAGACATGAAGATGGGAGATGGAGTCTTGTGAGTGAGGAACTGAGAGAAGGTCAGTTTGACTGGATCTCATAGTACATGAAGCAATGTCCAAAGAGGAAATATAATAGGTTAGGGCCAGTTAGTGAAGAATTTTTGTATATGTATTGCCTCCAGCTACTAGAACATCAACTCATAGGGAATAGAAACTAGCTCCCTTTTCCTCCTTATATCCTCAGTATTTAGAAGAGTGCTTTGCAAATAGTAAGCATTGAATAAATACTTTTTTCATCCATCCATTCATTTACTCGGTCTGTGAGCTGCTCTTTTGTCACAGGAATGTCTTGTTTTATTTTTGCAGAGCTGTTTTAATTTTGATGGAGAGGGTGAGAAACCTCTTCACAAAATAGAAACTATACATGGAGTTTGGAGACCTCAATAGCTCCTGAGGCATTTCATTAGCAGAACTATTTATGGGCGGAGTCCCACAGTGGGGTGAATGCCAGAGAATGAGTAAGTACGTTAGACAACTTTACCTCACTGCCTCTAATCCTGGAGGGGCTTGATTCAGTGTGGCCTGAAGGCCCAGAGTTATTTCAGAATGATTCTCAAAGACCTGGATTCTGGTCATGATTCCTGGAAAGGTCATTCAGATCTTGATTGATCCAAGAATTTAACTCTATTCTAGGACTTCTAAGGCAGCTCCAGGGTTTCCCTAAAGTTACAATCCCTCTGAGATAGTACAGAACTAACCTGTCTTTTTAGGGACCCTCTAAACTAGATCTTCACAGTATTTAGCTGAACTCTAGCATGATGGAGTGGCACAGTGAATAGAGCAGACGGCCTGGAGTCAGGAAGACTCATTTTCTGAGTTCAAATCAGGTGTCAGATACTACTAACTATGTGACCCTGGGCAAGGCACTTAACCTTGTTTGCCTCAGTTTCCACATCTGTAAAAAAGCTGGAGAAGGAAATGGCAAACCACTCCAGTATCTTTGTCAAGAAAACCCCAAATGGGGTCTCAAGGAGTTGGAAGAGTTGGATATGACTGAAAAACGACTAAACAACAACAACCCTGCTCTGTCACTTAGGACTTTCTGTGACTCTAGACCCTCTATTCTCTAATTTTTCACCTGTAAAATGGGATGGAGGGAGTTTGTTGTTGTTCAGTTGTGTTCCACTCTTCATGACCCCATCTGGGGTTCTTAGCAAAGATACTGGAGTGGTTTGCCATTTCCTTTTCCAGCTCATTTTACAGATGAGGAAACTGAGGCAAGTAGGGTTAAGTAATTTGCCCAGGGTCACATAATTGTAAGTGTCTGAGGCTAAATTTGGACTCAGGAAAATGAGTTTTCCTGACCCTAGGCCCAGTAATTTATCCACTGAGCCACTAAATAACTTCTAAAGATTTTTTTCTGGCTGCAACATTATATGTCTAAGGAAACATTGTCTCTTACTTCAGTATAATCAGGAAACAGAACATTACTATATCATTAATAGTTAAAGAAAGGTACAATCTACTGGTTTTGAACTCACAGGTCATTTAGTAAAGAAAGTATTTGGAAACTGCTCTTCAGTACATTATTTTTAGCTCAGCCTGAATCCCTTTCTATGGTGTTTTTTTTTCTTCAAACTTGATCAGATCCAGAAAACACTCTCCATTTGGTTTAGTTATTTTTGAACTATTCTCAGTCTTTAACTTTTGAAACATGAAAACATTGGGAACCTTTTATTTTTTTGCATAGTTTCCATCTATGTGCCTCTGGCTCCAGAAATCTGAAAAGAATTTGGAAAGTTACCATAAGACCATAATGCAAAACACAGATCAGTTTAGACAATAAGCTTCTGAAGCACTCAAAAGGCTTTGACTAGTTCAAATAGAAGTATAGAAGATATAGGAATGTATATACACACAAACACAAAAATTGCTTTTCATTGATATGGAGAGAGAAGAGATCAGAATTTAAAGTGCTTTGAAAAATCGTATCTATCAACTGGGTAGTGACTTAAAAAATTGTACAGGAATGTATGGAATATTATTCCACTGTAGGAATCATGACTATGAAGAATACAGAAAAGCATGGGGAGACTTGAAAACTGATGCAAAGTAAGCAGAAACAGAAATAATTATATACACAGATTGCAACAATTTAAATGGAAAGAAAATAACAACTAAATATGGTGAATTAATAAGGGCCAAGCTTGGCCCCAAAGGAGAAATATGAAAATGTATCTTCCCCCCACCTTTTTTTGCATGGGTATGTGGTGATTATGAATGTGGATCACTACATATAATGTTGGCTTTGGTTAATGTGTTTGATAGTTTTGTTGAATTCTTTTTTCTTCTCTTTTTCCTTCTTTATTATAAGGGTAGCTCTGGGGTAGCATCAGGGTATATATTGGGAAAGTAAGGTAATGGAAAGACAAAAGATATCAACAAAAACTTAAAGTCCTACATTAGAATGTTAACAAATATTGTCATTAATATCATAATTGATACTAAGTTTTCAAAGTTCTTTGTGAATGTTAAGATAAATTATCATTGTCAAAATGTTCTTCAGCTAGTATCATTTTCCTGCTGAGATGGAGGCCAAAGGAAATGAAACAACTTGAGTTCATCCATAAGCTTTCTAAATAGGTTAAGAATCCCAGAAAGAGATTGACAGGGTTGTTAGACCAGGCTGGGATAGGGGGGATCCAAGGGCCCTCATATACCAGAACACACTAGGAAGCAAAAGTGACTGGGTGACCTCAATGTGTGTTCCTGATCTAGGTGTTACAACTAATAGCATAGGCGTGATTGGCAGAGCACTATAATTGTGAATCACTATAAATTAAGACAACATGGCATCATGGAGTGGGAGTCAGAAGACACAGGTCCCAGTCCCAGTTCAATCACAATCAGCTATGTGGCCCTAGGCAAGTCATTCCATCTTTCTGAGTCTGGCTCCTTTCCCACATCCACTTCTTAGAGTGCCTAGCTTCCTTCAAAGATCTACTTCAGAGCTACCTCCAGTGGGGGCATTTTCAAATCCTCTTAGTCAGTAGCGTTCCTTTCCTCCTGAAATTACTTTGTAAGAAGAAGAAAGAAAGAAGAAGGAGGACGAGAAGGAGAGAGAAGGAGAAGAGAACAATACTAATCTAAGAGATCTATGGGCCAACAAAGTCTAAGTGTAAGAACTAGATGAAAAATTGCGGACAAGATGTCATCTGTGTGCTTAATGCTCTCCCAAGGAAAGATGCTGGCAACTCTTTGCTACCCTATGACTACTTGTTTGTTCCACAGACACTCAGTGAAATGTCAGGCCTTGGGATTCTCAGAATGTCCAGCTGGAGCCCCTTCTTCCCTTCATGTAATTTACATCAGAGAGTACACATTTCTTGATTATGTGGTGGTGTAGGGAAGTAAAGCACATTGGGTTTTTTTTTAACAGATATCCTTTGGCATTTATTTTATTAAAATATAACATTAGAAAGTGCCTCACACCAACATTTATGTGATGTAATGACTAGGGAATAACTTAAAAATTACTTTTCTTTTTTTCCCCTATGAAGAAGGCAGAAGGGAGAGGAAATGAAAGTGGTGATAATGATGATAATGATAGTTTTTTTTTTTGGAATAGATCTGAGATTCCCTAAGTGGATGGAATTCTTGGTAAGGATTCTCCCTCTACCAAAGTTGACTGATAGCTGTTCTGCTATTGCTCTGTCACAGGGTGTTAACCTGTGGCACTGAACCTCTTCTATGGTCACACAGCCAGAGTAATCCAGTTCTTTCTGACTTAAGACCAGCTCTCTATCTACTATACTTACACTACCTCTCAATAATAATAGTAATAATAACAACACTGCCACCAACAACTGATAACTACATAGTACTTTAAGGTTTGCAAATATCAGTCTTTTTTTTTAACCAGTGAGGTAGGTAATATAAGTTTTATTATTTTCATTTTATATATTAAATGATTTGTCCATGGTCAGAAAGCTACTATAACAGTGTCAAGTCAATCAATTAGCAATATTTTGTTGTTGTTATTTAGTCATTTCAGTGGTGTCTGACTCTTAATGACCCCATTTGGGCTTTTCTTTGCAAAGATACTATTTCCTTCTCCAGTTCATTTTACAGATGAGGAAACTGAGGCACATTGGGCTAAGTGACTTGCTCAGGGTCACACAGCTAATAAGTGTCTGAGGCCAGATTTGAACTCAGGTCTTCCTGACTCCAGGCCCAGTGCTCTATCCACTGTGCCATCTAGCTACTCCCTATACTACACTACCTCTCAATAATAACAGTAATAATAACAACATTGCCACCAACAACTGATTCCTACGTAATTCTTTATAGTTTGCAAATATACATTCTTATCTGAGCCTGTGTGGTAGGTAATACAAGTTTTATTATTTTCATTTTACATATAAGGAAAGTGAGGTACAAAGTGATTAAATGATTTGTCCATGGTCAGAAAGCTACTATAACAAATGCCAAGTCAATCAATTAGCACGTATTTATTTCATGCCAATTATTTATGTGCCAGACACTCTGCTAGGGTCTAGGAACATAAAACGACAAAAATAAAACAGTCCCTGCTTTCACAGAGGCTTGTATTCTATTAGTGAGAAATATACACATATAAGCAAATACAAAATATATACAAAGTAAACACGAGGTAATTTTGGGAGGATGGAAGGCACTAGCATTATGGCCTCCTGGAAAAGGCAGCACTTGAGCCAAGCTTTGAGATTCCAAGATGTGGCAGTGAGGAAGGGGTACCTTCCAGGGATGAAGGACAGCCTGTACAGAGGTGGGAGATGGGATGAAATGCATGCAGGACAACAAATAGGCCAGCTTGGTGCAAATTGGAGGAAGGAGTTCAACCCAGATCTTTCTAACTTCAAGCCCAGCTAATCTCTATGTCCCTCTAATAATTATGCCATACTGCCTCTGAAAAGCTTTTTTCAGTTAATGAAATGTGAAGATTCCTCCAAATGTAAAACATAGAACATTTGTAAAAATACAAAGATGGTGGAAATGATGCTTTTCTGAATGCTAGACAACAGCCCGGTTGTCCACAAAATCCAAAGTTGTCTCTATGTCTTCACTAATGATTCCCTGCCCATCTTCCACCACTCGGTGGAGGGTGCTATAGTGTTGCTGAGTTCTGTTGAAGGAGTACAGCTCTGAGGCAGCTTCCCAAGCTTCAAAGGTTGGCATGGGGAATGCATCTGGCTTTTTGTTCTCAAAAAAACATTTTAGGTTCCTCCCACTCAGCCTGGCTGCATACTCCCGGAAAGTTTTCTCAAACTGCTCCTTCTCCTGGTCTGCATAGGTCTTCCAGAACTTCATCTGAAGGTGGCTGATCTTAGATCGGCATCTGACATAGCAGGTGGTGAGCAGAGAGAAGAAGGCAGCCATGGAAACCACACACCACCCTAGGATCTTGGAAAGAAAATGGAGGAACAGTGGATTTTCAATTATTCAAATTAACATAATATAAAGCACATCAGAGATTTAGAACTAGAAAGAAACTTAAAGGTCATCTTGTCCAACTCCATCACTTGGGAGCCCATGCCTAAATCATGGAATTATAGCTTTAGAGCTAGAAACAACCTCAGAGGTCATCTAGTACAACTGATACATTCTACAGATGAGGAAACTGAAGCCCAGAGAAATTAAACGACTCATCACACAGGTATTGAGTAGCAAAGTCAAGAATTGAACCCAGGTCCTACTGACTCTTTACATTGTGTGATGAATAGGTAATCTGTGGCTAAATGAACTTCACACTTATAACCCAAGGCCTGAATACTCACCTGGATCTTGGGTAACTATGAGTTGACTCTACTAAAGAATTAGCCATAAATGAAGGAAACCAAGATGACATTTTTGCTGAGATCAAGGTGAGGCAACATTCACTCTATAGTCAGTGTTCTATACCATCCATCTCACTGATATGAACTCAAGTCACTGTACAGGTACAGGTGTTGTTGGAAAGAAGAATTTATACTACCATCATCAAGCATTCCAAATTTGCTAATAAAAATATACACTGTTACAATAATAGAAAATAGGAGAGGCTATGACCTCCCCAGTAACTTCCTAATTATCAGTTAAAATGTTCATTGCTTATCTCTGCATAAGGTCTTTCAGTCAATGTAATAGTGTTTTCTTTAAAGGAAAATATCATTTTCACACTGACAAAGGGCTTTGATTCAGGGATTATTCAAAGAAGGCTCTACTGAAGTTGATGCCTTTACCTCAGTTTTCACAGTGTATAAAATCTGTATACACTTTGTGCTTAATTTTCATAGGAAGTGTAGTACTAGGAATGAAGAGGCAGCTAGGTGGCACAGTAGATAGAGTGCTTGGCCTGGAGTCAGGAAGACTCATCTTCGTGAGTTCAAATCTGGCCTCAGACACTTAATAGCTGTGTGACCCTGGGCAAGTCACCTAACCCTGGTAGCCTCAGTTCTTCATTCGTAAAATGAGCCAGAGAAGGAAATGGCAAAGCACTCCAGGATCTATGCCAAAGAAACCCCAAATGGAGTCACAAAGAGTCAGACATGACTGAAATGACTCAACAAAAAGGAGAAATGAGATGGTGGCTATTTTCATATAGCCAATTTTTTTTCATATAGTCAATATTTTTAAGTCAATAGACATTGCATTTAAGTTGCCTGGAACTACATAGTTTGCAGCCCCCTCTCTGCCTCCCACTCACTCACCAAGCGTAAAGAGAACAATGGTTTTTCTTTTGATGAGGTTGGCATGTGGTAACTTGACCTTTTTCAGTAAATCCAATTACATTTTAGTTTCTTGATTATCTTCTAGTATGTACTCTATCAGATCTCTGCATAAGACATACACAATAGATAGAACTGCTATGAGAATGGTTCCTAATTATTTTCTTTTTCTTTTTTTATGTTCTTATGAAGCACTATTTTTTGGGGCAAAAATATTTGAAGGTCACATCTGGAACATTTGACTGTAAATTTTAATGTGTTAAAAACAAACCCTTCTATTTAATGTACATAGTTCCTCCCCATCCATCCCCTTCATAGTACAGCAGCAGAGTGGCCTTCTGAGGATGATGATTTTGAATACGAGTGATCAACTGTATTGTTTTTATCTTAAAACAAACTTTTGTTATTTGTCTTAATATTTCCATGTTCTAGCAAAGTGCTTCACACAAAGTAGGCCCTTAATAAATGCTTCTTGGTTGAACAAATGATTGAAAGGTAAATACATTTACAATCAGAGACTACAATAATGTAATTCCTTGTTTCTCATCAGAATTGCTATTTTATATTCTAGACCAGGGGTTCTTAATGTTTTTTTTTTTTTTTTTGCAACATAGACCCTTTGTCAGTCTGTTGAAGCCTCTGGATGCCTTCTCAGGATAATATTTTTAAATATATAAAATAAAATACATAGAATCACGAAGGAAACCAAAAGTTAGTGAAAAAAATATATAATCTTTTTCCCATCTAAGTTCACAAGACTCTGAAGTTTATGCATGGACCCCAGGTTAAAAACCCATGTTTAGACCGACTCACCACCCCCTCCTACCTTTATAGGCATATGTGATCCCTAGTAGGGTGTCCTAGGGAATAGGGGGCCAGCCTTGTAATCAAGACGACATGAGTCCGAGTCTTACTTCTGCTGTATACTAGCTGTATATTAGGGTGAGTGATATTTTTATCTTGCCAAATAACTTTCTAGGACTCTGAGTTACAGAGGAGTGAACAATCTGCATCAATGGAAGGCATTTCCAAATGGGAATTCTCCAAACCAATGAAATCACATTTGTGCAACTCTGCCTCACTTAGATCCAGTTCACACTCAAGTCACAACATCAACCTGGATGTCATTGCTCCTTTTGAAAATGAAGGACTAACAACAACGACTAAACCCTACCATTTCCACTGCCCCTCACAAATGAATCTTAAGGTGAGAACGCATCAGGTATTGATGAGTTTTCTTAGCAATAATTTTATTTCTCACATTACTTTCACTGAAGATATAACTTCAAAATGGATCTTTAAAATGTAATTATATGCTTCCTATTCTGTGAAGAAATAGGTAATAATTATAGATTCAAAATGCAGTATTCTAGGAGCTGAGAAATTAGGGCAATTAGGTGGCTCAATGGATAGAGTGCTGGGCCTGGAGTCAGGAAGACTCATCTCCTTGAGTTCAAATCTGATTTCAGATTTGTGACCCTGGCTGTGTGACCCTGGGCAAGTCACTTAACTCTGTTTGCCTGAGTTTCTTCATCTGTAAAATGAGCTGGAGAAGGAAATGGCAAACCATTTCAGTATCTTTGCCAAGAAAACCCCAAACGCAGTCACAAAGAGTCAGATTTAACTGAAAAACAACTGAATAACAAGAGAGGAGCTAAGAGAATCTGGGCAGAGGAAATCTTTTTTAAGCAGATGTTCTTCTGATATTGGTGATTTTGTAGCCAAGTTTCACAGGCATTATGCATGTCTTGCTAAGGGACTGAAACTTGCATAAGGTTACTTTGTGCTCCCACTAAAGTTCTCATCCTGGCGTGGAACGATATTGGGATCTTGACAGCTATTCCAGTGGAGCGCAAGTTGGAAAGGATTCAAGTAAAAAAGCTCAGATTTAGATAGTGCTTTATGTTCTGTTTTACCCCTATTATCTTATTATCTCATTTAAGCTTCACAACAACCCTGTGGGATAGGTTTTATTATTATCCCCATTTTACAGAGGAAGAGACTGAGGCTCAGAGTGGTTAAGTGACTTGCCCAGGCTCAGGCAGTTAGCAAGGCCCTGAGATAGAATTTGAACCCAGTCCTTTCTGACTTGAGTCCAACACTCTATCCACTAAATAATTCTGCCTCCTTAAATATAGTCCTAGCAACAGACTATATCTGTCTTACGAAAACTGTTCTAGAGTTCCCAGAGACTCATCACCAAAGAGTTGGTCATCAAATGATGAATTCTTCTGCCATAGTAACTTATGAAGACCTTTTACTGTGGCAAAAGGAGATAACAACCTGTCTATGTCAGCAGGAGTACACACTGTAATGAAACCATAGAGCCTTGAAGTACTAAATACTTTGGGTTAAGTACTCCGTTTACATAAGTTATTACTAGAGAGAAATGAGATGAACTCGAATATCTATGGCAACGGGAGATATACGTTTACAGATTCTTTGAGGAAAACTGATCTATTTGTATGCATTATAACTTTGACTTTAGCTGTCCAGAAAGTTTAGCCTTCTACCAACTCATTTATTCTTTGGATTTATTATTATTTTTTTTAATGCTTATCTCAGGAGCTCATTTCACATCTGCATTACCAACAGACCTCTTTCTAACATCTCTAACCTTAATTCTAACCCTAATTCTGTATCTATCAAATCCCTTACTTTAATCCATTTTCTATCAGACCCCTAACCCCCTATCCAGGGATTAGAGAGAGTTGATTATTGAATTTTTACTGTGAACATTTACACTTTAGAAATAGATAAATACTACAACTCAGGGCTTGATGTATTGTTTTGTTGATTGTCTAGACTTAGGAACATGATGGAGAAAATGTTAATAATACTGATTAAACTTAAAAGTACATCCTTCAGGGGCAGCTAGGTGGTACAGTGGATAGAGCACCAGCCCTGAAGTCAGGAGTACCTGAGTTCAAATCCTGCCTCAGACCAAACATTTGACACTTACTAGCTGTGTGACCCTGGGCAAGTCACTTAACCCTAATTGCCTTAAAAAAAAAGTACATCCTTCCTACATTTATTTTTTGGTCAGATGTTTGTTAAACATTTACCAGCACATTCTTGACCTGATCTACATCTAGCCATTTTAGACCTTTATTGGACCTCACATGGGTTTCTAGCCCATACCTATTGAATATCCACCAGATGGCTTCTGATCCCTAAATTTAACCTGACATTTTAGTTTAGAGGCCATTCATGTTTCTGAATTTGAGCAGAGCCCAAAGGGACCTTTGGAAGATCTGTACACTGATTTGCCAAATGAACCAACTTCCTCCTGTAAACCATAATATAACCAGATAAACACCATGCCATACCTCCAACATTAGTTTCAATATTCTAACCATCACCACCTAATCAGCATTGCTAGCAAGTAAGTGATGGGAGAACTTGAGTTTTAATTCTCTACTCCCCTTGGTGGAGGAACTGACAAGCAGACTTATTAGAAATATGAAGAACCAGGGAAATAAAGGAGAGTTTAAAAAAATACACAAATGGGATAATTCATCTTTCACTTATGGAGATGTATCTAGAATTGCCTTATAGCTATTTCAAAACAAAAGCAAAACCAAAAAAAAGCCAACAAAAAATCTCAAACTCCACAATCACCCATCAACAAATAATTAGAAGCGTTTTCCACTTGATTGACAATTCAGTGTTGTTGTATGGTCATGAGTCATGGGAGAACTGAAAACAAGGGAGAGGGGAATAGCTCTCTTCAGATATTTGAAAGGCTGTGTCATTGCAGAAGAGATGAGATTTGAGGCAGAGTACTACAGTGGGAAGAACACACTGACTTAGGAGTTAGAAGACCTGAGTTGCAAACCCTCTTTTGACATGAGACCTTAGGCAAGTCATTTACCTCCCAGTTATTTCAGTCTCTTCATCTATGAAATAAAGGGGTTGGACAGAGTACTCAGCTTTGCATCTGCTGCTTTGCCTGGTTTCAGCACTATAGAATGAGATCTCCCTCCCAGGGTAAACTCATCACTTCTAATCTCATCATCATGCTGTTAGCCTAACTGAAATTACCTTTCTCAGTATCCTCTCCACTCTGGATGACTGAGTATCAAACTCCCTCCAATGCCTTCCTTTATGAAGGGCAGATACTGGACTCTTAGATCACTCTACTTTGCATCTGCTGCTCTGCATGGTTTCAACTCCAGGGAGCAAGATGGCCTGCCTTCTTTTGTGTGTTTTCTCCCTCCATAAGCTCCTTGAGATCAGGGACTATCTTTCTTTTAGTTAATTGCATACCCAGAGCTTAACACAGTGCCTGGCACACAGTAGGCACTTAATGAATGTTGATTGGATTGGATTCTAGTTTTGTATCTATTTTTTTTTAAAGGAGGCAATCAGGTGGTCAGGGTCACACAGCCAGTAAGTATCTGAGGCCAGATTTGAACTCAGGTACTCCTGACTTGGTTGGCGCTCTATCCACTGTGACACCTAGCTGCCCATTGTATCTGTGATTCTATGAATTTGTTCCATTTGCTCCCAGAGGGCAAACTTCAGAGAAATAGGTGGAAGTTTTCAAAGGAAAAAATTTCACTTTGACATCTGGATCAACTTCCTAACTATTTGAGCTGTCCCAAAATAGAATGTGCTGCCTCTGAAGGTGGTGGGGACCACCTCATGGGAGAATTTTTAAGCAGAAAATGGATGACCACTTGTTGGGTACATTACAGTAGAGATTTTTTTTTTCACTATAGGTTAGACTAGATAGTTACTAAGGTTCCTTCCAACTCTTAAATTCTATAATCACAATGTAATAGAAAGCAGGTTGCAACATTAAAAAAAAAGAATTATGAAGAAACAGAGGAAAAAGTATCATCAAAGAAATGAGATAAGAAGATGACCTGGTCATGTGGTAAGAGGAAAGGGTAACAGACAGGCATGGATTATGTTTTACACTATTGGAAGGAATATCTACATTAATGAAATCACAGATCCATTTGAGTATTTGGTTATACTGGAAGGATGAAACTAGGAGCAGGTCACAAGTAAATAAATAAATAAGGTAACAAGCACTTATTAAGCATCTATTATATACTAGACACTTTGTAATTACATAAGCTTTTGGCTATGACTTACATCTCCAATTCACAAGCACCTTCAAATAAAAACATTGATTTAGTGGTAAGGGGCTCTCTTATATATTGGATATACTACTGGTGGTAGTTTCTGAAAAGTACTGCAGGGTTATGGCTTGAGGTTTGTTAATTTAAGAAAAGATCACACATTGTCAAACTTTTATAAGGATGTGTTTTTTGAAGCCAACTTTCTAGAATGATGACGAATGGGGCAAACCTGAGACATGCAAAGTTACCAAACTCCACTGTATTTACTGTAAAAGCCAACAACACTCCTGACATACCGTTTTTCTTCCCCATTGGGAATTTTGGCACAGGAATACACAGTTGGCTTCCTGTTTGCCGTCCACAAACAGGAAGTCAAGCTGCACTAGTCTGAGATCTGCTTCAGGCTGTGCACATCTGCTTGTTGTTCATACACTTTCAACTATCTCCTTTAGCTTTCTCTATGTGAAGGGAGAAGCCAAAAATCATTGTTAACATACTCTCATTTTCTAGACCATCCTGAAATATTCCAAATTTCTTGTTTCCCAATGCCGCTACCCTGGCATAAAACATAGACGTGTAGTCAGTCTACCTGCTCCCTAGAGACTATGATTTCCTTTTATTGGAGGCTATTTAAATAGCCCTTGTTTCCTGCATTTCAAACAATTTGGGGATATCAGCTCATTCAAGGCACACTGAATAATGGTTCTATGGTTTTCTATGTTCTTGAAATTCATGATTTAGAAGTAAAGAGCATTCAGAGTAAGAGATCTGTCCCAGCTTTGGAAAGTTGGTCTTTCATTTGGCTCAACTCCATGGCAATAACTGAACAGACTCCAGATAAGCTTTTTCGGGGAAGCTAGCTTTTTAAAAAAGAAATGTATCGTTGAAAGCCAGGGGTTTCCAGTTACAAGCTCTGCCATTAACACTAATTCCTGCCATGTTTCACAGTTATTTATTATTAACACAATAAGCCCAGAGAGGTTGCTATAAAGTATTTGGGTATATAAGTTTTAATAGCTTAAAACTGTACTGAGACTTTGGGAACACCCTGTACGAGACAAATAGGATATCTTCTTTTCAGAAATGGCAAAGACATAATCCAAACAACAAGCTGTAATTGCCACTGGGCCATCTGGTCCTCTAAAAAGCTTTATGAGAATTTGTCTTTTTGCTGCATCTGATTGACATTTCTACATAATTCCATGACCCAAATGCTCAAATGAGACCATAAGAAAGACTAAGCATCAGCTGCAAGGAGAAAAGACAGAATGAATCAATCCATTGAACCAAGGTACTGAGAAGAGAACTAAGTTTTGTTTTTGTTTTTGTTTTTTAAACCTTACCTGAGACTGTGCTTGCAGAGTTAGCTTCAGTTCCTGGGTGTCTGCAGAGGACATGCCTGTTTTGCCACAAGCTACTTTGTGCAGCTCTTGCCAGCACTCAGAGGACTTGTCCTTGCAAATTATCTTCAAGAGATGTGGATTCTTAGTGCCACTCATGGCACATTCATAAAAGGTCCCATTGAGCAAAGCCACAGAAAGCCACATCATAGGGGCCACCAGGGCATTTAAAGTGATCTGACCAAAGACATAAAAGAAATGGCAGCTGTTCCCCTTGGGGAAGATTTTTCTAGGGTTCACACAGCAGCCTGTGAAGAGTCTCCACATTCTGCTATTCAAAAAGTACCCAATGATCAGTAACACCCAGGCTGGGGCAAGGAGAAAGACCAATCCATAGGCAAAGTTTTCATTGCTACATGGACATCTGAAAGCAACAACTGAGAAGAGCCGTTCACCTCCTACTGTTAGCAAAGCCATAAAGCTGTAACCAATGACATTTTTCTGATTAGTGAGGAATTTTAAAATGTTCTGAATCCCATCCATTTTTGAAATTCACAGAAGGGGGGGAGGAGGCGTTGTTCGTCTGCTGAGCAGAAATCTAGTGTCCGAATTTGCAGTAGGGAGGAGCTTGTCTTCAGAAATCATAGACTTGTTTCTTTCTCAGATTTGGTACAGCCACAGATAAGGAAACAATGTCATTCATCAAGAATGAATATTTCTGAGTGAGTGTGTTCAGATATTGCCTCCTGCTGGTAGGAATATTGCTTTCTAAGTAAAGCAAAAGCCAGCTGGAGTCCAGCCAAGTGAAAAGCTCACAGAAGACAAGAGGAGGAAGGGCTCTAAGGACAGTGGACTCGCAGTAATGGTTTTGGAAAGAGAAATAGAGAAGTGTCCACTTACACCATCATCCCAGGAATTTTCCAGTTGTGTAGGCACTGGCACATGCAGAAATCATTTTCAAACATTTCATCGCAAGCCAGAAGCCAAATCCAGCGTGTCTTAATTCATTTTCCTTTACTATTTTATTTAAAGTTTGGAAGAGAAGGGAATGTTTTAAGCCCTCTCAAACGTTTCGATATTTGAACCAAATCCTAGTATTTTGAGGTTTTTAAATTGTATCTGTAAGAATCTTAAGAACATACAAATGTATTAAAGGAAGAAGATAGGTATTGGAGTTGGGAAAAGCAAGGTTTAATAACCAAGTTCTGTGTGTGCAGAACCATCTTGATTTTAGTCTTTTGCAAAATGTGCCTGATACTACATAAAATGGAATGTTTCAGACCTCAATTGTAAAGAGACAATAGCTGTTTGAGGTCAGAACAAAGCTTGTGTACCTTTGAGACGTAAATGAATTGAGAACAAAAGAATCTGATTTCTCCCCCCCACTACTGATGTTTTGATTCTTTGATCAAACTGGGGTTTCTCTGGTTTTCTTCTACTGATACAAATCACAGTTCCTTTGGGCCTCCTCATCTTGCGTGCTCTTTATCCACATCTTTCTGTAAATCCTTCAGAAAAGATCCTCCTGATTTGCTGGAGGTCTTCTTCTAATCCTTTTAATATCTCACAGGTGTTCATGTACCACCTGAGGTCTCTATTTGTTGTCTTGAATCCTTGCTATATGACAGGCCATCCTCCTTTCCTCAGTGATATCTTTTTATGCCACTTCTCTTATGCAAGTGATCATTGGAAATACATTCCACATTAGTTAACAAATTAAAATGGATTAAAAACCCTTAGCAAATGACAGCAGATCATGATGAAGAATGATTCTAAGGTATATACTACTTTTAATACTATGTAAAAAGAGCCTTGTTCTTGGAGGGAGAAGACTCAAGTTCAGGTGCCCAGCTGGAGTATTTCACAGGAAGAGAGCAAATCTTAGGGACCTTGTTTTTCAGTTGTATATGATTCTTTGTGCTGCCTTTTTGGGGTTTTCCTGGCAAAGATACTGGAGTAGTTTGTCATTTCCTTCTCTAGCTCATTTTACAGATGGGGCAACTGAGGCAAACAGGGTTAAGTGACTTGCGCTGGGTCACATAGCTAGTAAGTATGTGAGGCTGGATTTGAACTCAGATCTTCCTGACTAGAGGTCCAGTGCTCTATCTACTGAGCCATCTAGCTGCCAGAGACCATGTAGTCCAACTTAATTATCTTACAGATGAGAAAAAGTAAGGCTGAAATCTGTCAACCTTAAGTGATTTGTCCAAAATAACACAAGCTTTAAGGGGCGGGTCAGTGTTTAAGACCAAATCCTTTGACTCCAAATCCAGCTTTTCTCCCCACTGAACCACAAGACTGTTTGATAACTGTGCTACTCTGGGGAAATTCCTTGATCTCTCTGTGCTTCAGTTTCCCCATCTGTTAAAAAAAAAAAAGGAAAAATGTGTACGGTCTACTTTTTAGGTGCTCTGTTAACCTGTAAGCTCTATAGAAATGGGAATAGTTGTTATATTTCTTTGTGCAGGGCTGGCCCTAGACAACACTGAAAAGGAGACAGATTTGTCTTCAAGGCTTCTCTATCGCTCTTTAATCAAGCAGCCACTCAGAACTACTACCACTGAGCCAGGTGTGGCCTTCTAGGTCCTCAGTGAGGCCTCCCACCATCCTTCCAAATATAATCTTCAAGCCTGTTCTCTATAGAATAGTTCTCCCTCCACTTACTCAACTATCTTAATTAACTTAACTATCTTAACTATCCCAAGTTTCATTTGCAAGGTCCTATTATCTACTAAGGCAGTTGTGGTGGTGATGGGGAGTCAGCAAATTAATTCATACTAAGATGTTAATGACTGATAATGATTTGGTAAATTAGAGTCTTTAAAAAAAAAAAGAGTACAATAGTAATCCTGGAAACAGAAGGCCTAGGTTCAAGTCAAAGCCTTAACATTGTGATATGACTCTAGCCAAGTCTCTTAAGCCTCCTGAGCCCCAGTTTCCTTTGCTGCAAAATGAATATAATAACATTAGAACTAACTACCTACCAAAGTCAATTGTGAGGAGCATGCTTTTTAAACCTTGAGAGGCTACAGCAATAAGAGCTTGTATTAGGATTCTAGATTTAGAGCTGGAAGAGATCTTGGGGACCATCTAGTACAACCCCTTCACTTTACAGATTAGGAAATTGAGTCTCAGAAAGTTTAAGTGACTTGTCAAAAACCACCCAAGAAAAGTGGCAGAGCTAGGATTCAAACTCAGGTCCTCTGAATCCAAACTTACAAAATTTTCATCCAATATAACATTTCCATGCTAATAGATGCCTCCTGGGGGTAATGACTTAGACCAATAGAGTAATTTATGGTAGAGATTATAGACTCTCAGGCCAGTGAAGGGCATGTTTGGTAGGAACATGAACAAAGCTTTTAGGACTTCTCAAATCACACTTTGCAGACTGTGTCCTGTTACACTTACATTCAAAGACAATCTTGGCCATTTCCTTTAGAGGGAGGTCCTTTCAGACATTTTGTTTTAATTTCAAGCTATTTTTTTAGAAGGAACACATGCCTTTACGAATTCATCCTTTTTCATATTTAGTTCTTTAAAATGTGCATAACCAAATTCTTCTCCCCTTTCTCCTGCCAAGTTTCTGGGCACCCAGGGAAGATGTCCCTTGTGCGTTTTTATGAAGAAAGTCAAGGTGGCCAGCAGAAAAGCATTTCCTAGGACAGGAACATACCTGAAAGCCTATAATGCTACACCATTTGTATCTATGAGTTTGTACAGAGTTGAAAAGAGATGGCCCCAATCTCTGCTTCATCTCTCAGAAAACCATTTGCTTTGATGTTTTTTTTAAAACATATTAAGATTGAATCATATGTTTGTCACTCACAAAATGTGGTTCCCATACATTTAATATATTCTAGATATCTTTTTTTGGTCCATATGGCCTAGTTACAGTATTTTTGTAGTCATTTCACTCTAAGTGCTGTTGAACAATTAAAGAAAATTTCAAAATTTGGAGAAATTGAATTCCTTTTCATAGATCATTCAGAGAATTAATTTAATTAATTTTCTTATAGCCCATGAAAAAGGTAACTTCATTGGTTCCTGCTCTAAAGAGTCAATGACATTACTAACCCACCAGTAGAAACCTAAAAAGTAAAATCTAAGATATTTGTTCTAGCCAAAATGTCAACAACAACTGTATTTCCTCCCTTTTCAGGTTGCTTTCAAGATGTACCTGGGAATCACACCTAGTGTGACACGTAATGAATCAAGTAGAAATGAATTCTCCCTAATTCTGGACAAGAATCCTTTGGTGGAGTTTGTAGAGGAGCTCCCGGCTGGACGGTCTTCTCTTTGTTATTGTAATTTGCTGTGTGGAGTCATTAGAGGTGCCCTGGAAATGGTAAAGCACACCATTCATTTTTTTCCTGGCTAGAGACGTAGTGGTCTATGATACAATAATTATCTGTGTGCACTAATGAGAGAGGGGCACAGAAAGTCATATTAAGTGATCAAAAAGCATGGAAACCCCAAACTCATTTACTCTCTGTCATTCACACAACCATGCCCTTCCATATCCAGAATCTTCCTAAGTTGGCCCTAAGATAAATAGCCTTGGTATCAGGAGAAAGCTAGGAAACTGATGAACAGAAGGAAGTGACTCTTGGACCTGACTTGGTTGAGGAGGAGGGAAGGTTCTAGGTTTCATGAATAATGGAAAGTGGTATAGACAATAGGAGTTCATGATGCAGGCTAACATCAAGCTTTACATGGCACCGAATGTCAAAGTGACTTTAACCTACACCAACTCACAGGATCATAGAAATGTGAGTTGGAAGAGACCTTAAAGGTCATTTAATCCTGCTTCCTCATTTCATAGATGAGAATACTGAGGTCCAAAGAGATTAAGTGAGTTGTTCCAGTTTATACTGATAGTAAATGGTAGACTTGAGATATGAACCTAGGTTCATTAACCCCAAATTTGAAGCTCCTCTTTCAATAATACCATATTATTGCTCAATCCAAAATTCATGACCTGCTGATGGCAGGTTGGTAGTATGTGTTAACCTTATAAGAGAAAGTGCAGAAACACTGGTTTATTTGGATGTGGATGAATACAGGAAGATATACATTATAGTTGCATACTTAAATACTTCAAAAAAGAAATGTCTTAAAAAGGAAACAAATCTTGAGTATCAAATATTTATGTTTGTGATGTTAATCTTTACTTTTATGTTCATAATTTATTAGATACTTCAATGCCCTAGAAGATTTAAAAGGTCTCTAAGTTGCTATATCATTTGATGTATGACAGAATAATTTATACCAAATCTAAATGAGAGTCATCGTTTAAGTCTTCACATTTCTTCACAAAAGGCCTACCTTGAACCAGTATCATATTTTCAATTAAAGTAACCTAATTACTTACTGATAAGCATACTTATTCTAAATAGCCTCTTTTTTTTTTAAGTTGGAAACCTTGGGAAATGTAGAAGTATAATACTGATGAAAACATGTTAAAAAATAACCCTACATGTTAATTTTTATAGCTCTCTCACCCACCTCCATAGACATACACTTCCTTAATTCTTAGTCTTAGCCAGCTGCTATTATCCATCCGCAGAAATTGAGATGAATTTATTTCTGATCCCAGGAGATTTGGATTCAGAGTGGGGGAGGCCTAGAGGGAGAAAGAAGAAGGTTGTTTTTCTGTTTTAGAGTGGAGAATCCTCAAGAAATACCCAGCTCCAGATCCAGGGTCATCCACAGCTCCAAGTTCAATTTTGGTTCAGTTTGGGGGCTATAAATCCATTCTGAGATAGAGCCACACCAACACCAATCATTGGCCTGAACCAAATGTACAGGAATGGCCTTGTTTGGGTCAAATCTCTGGTTTTGCCTCAGAACCATTCCAGACTAAGCATGTAACCAGAACTCTCACTTTAAGGGGGGAAAGGAAAACTGAATAAGAAGATGAGGTGGGAGTGGGTTAAAAATAAAATGACTTAACCCTGGGTTTTTCTCTCTTAGATTCATTTGACTGCAGATGTTACATTCTTGCAAGACAGACTTAAAGGAGACAAAGTTACAGAAATAGGAATAACATTTCTGAAGAAGTTGGAGGAGAAAAAATACAGGCGGAGAAAATGAAGAACAATGCACAAAAAAACACAGGAAGTCATTTTGGGGAGTGGCTAATGGCTGACTATATATGGCCCTGCAGTTTTGATCTTGCTAAAGTCATGCCAGCTTTAAAAAAAAAAAAAAAGCAAAATAACTTAGCCAGAAAAAAAGGAATTGCTTGGCATCAGAGTTCATAGCACTTTTTTCTGCTTGTAAACTTAATATGTCTTTCAATCTGCAGAACTACAGACCTTTCAAAATAAGTAATTCATTATGTAATATAGTGAGCATGAATTCTACAATATTACACAATCCTACCTATACTCCTAGGAATGAAGAAAAAGATTAATAGTTTACATGTCTCCTCTTATTGAGCACATTGGAGGAATTAGGTATTACTGGTTTTGTCTTATTTGTATCCCAAGTGCTTAGCACAGTGCCTGGCACATAGTAAGTGCTTAATAAATGTTTGTTGATTTACTGACTGACACAGTCTACTATTTTGTACCAACAATGAGAATTTATTAAACTAGACACTGGGGATTTGAGCACAAAGAATGAAACAATGTCTGCTCACAAGGTGCTTAACATTCTAATGGAGAAGACAATGAATACATGTATAAATATATCCAGCCTAAATAAAAAATAGTTTGGGAAGGGGAACCCTAGCACTTGTGGAGAACAGGAAAGGCTTCATGCAGAAAGTGTTTGAGCTGCACCTTAAGGAGGAGAGAGACTCTATGAGGAAGAGGAGAGGAGGAAGAATATTCAAGGTATGCCAGTGTAAAGATACGGAGAAGAGGGATGGCATATCGTGGGTAAGAAATAAAGAGAATCAGTGTATGAGGTCCTCTGTGGCAACACTGCCAAAGTTGAAACACTTTCCCAAGTGTTTTAGGAAGGTGATGATGGAATTTAAGACTTCTTCCCTGTGTCTGACTCTCCATGACCCCATTTGGGGTTTTCTTGGCAAAGATACTGGAATAGTTTGCTATTTCCTTCTCCAGCTCATTTTACAGGTGAGGAAACTGAGGCAAGGAGGGTTAAGGGATTTGCTCAGGGTCACACAGCTAGTAAGTGTCCAGAGCCAGATTCAAACTCATGAATTGGAGTCTTCCTGATTCTAAGCCCAGTGCTCTATCTATCGTGCCACCTAGCTGCTTTTTTCTTCCTTACAGTTTACCTATTTTCATTAACTCAGTAAAGTGGCATTTGATTTGCAAGCTTCAAAGGCACGTTACTATGTCAATGTCCTCTTTAGAATGTATCGATTCCAAGACTTTTAATAAACGATATTCATCTATTTGGTAATTTTAGATGTTTTCATAGGATCATAGATTTAGAGACAGAAGGATCTCAGAGGCCACTTAGTGCAATACCTTCATTTTACAGATGTGTAAACTGAGGCCTAGGGAGGAGTTCACATTTTATTGTAGTTCAGTTGTCTTCAGTTGTGTCTGACTCTCCATGATCCCATTTGGGGTTTTCTTGGCAAAGATACTAAAGTGGTTTGCCATTTACTTCTCCAACTCATTTTACAGATGAGTAAACCGAGACAAACAGGGTTAAGTGACTTGCCCAGGGTCACAAAGCTAGTAGGTATCTGAGGCTGGATTTGAACTCAGGAAGAGAAGTCTTCCTGACTCCAGGCCTGGCATTCAATCCACTGTGTTACCTACCTGTCCCAGAATTATGTTCACATAATAACATATGCTGGTTTTGAGATCTGAACCCAAGTCCTCTGACTCCAGTTCTAGCACTCTTTCCACTGCACTATATTGCTTCCATCATAAGAAACAGTCTATGGTAACCTTGGTTACAAATGATATATTTTAAAATAATATCCGAAAAATTTCAAAGAACTAGATTTCATTCATTTGTAAAAGGAAGAGGTTGGACTATATGGGCATGTTATTTGAGAAAAACTGAGATATGATGCTAGATTGCTGAGAATGCAAGGGAGAAAGTAATCTGTGTTGATTCTTCAGAATGTGAAATGTCCCAACCAGAAAGTTGGGGATTTTAAATAATTTACTTTGGGAGCACTTTCTTACCTCAAAATTTTCACACCATCTTTGGCTAGAATTTGTAATATTGTTTTTACCTCTGGAAACCATAGACCAGAAGAACACATCTAGGATGTAGAATCTTTACTGCTTGAGAAAAAATTGAGGAATCCCCAAAAGAGAAATAGATGAAAGCGTGTAATGCATTTTCAGAAAATGGCACCAGTCTTCATCAGCACTGAGATAGTCTAGCTGGTGTCATGGAGATGATGATTGAAAATGCCCAGAACTTGTGAGGAGTTGGGAATTTAAGCATAGAGACAATCAGAAGCCATTTTTTTTTAAAAGGAAAGCAGGGGTGTTATATGAGGAAAGCAGCATTTTTGGAAGGAAGAGTGACCCTGGATATTGGAGTGTGATATTAATAACTGATGTATACAGTGCTTTACAGTTTAAAAGCAGTGTACATAAATGACCTCAATTGATTCGCAAAGCAAATCTGTGTAGTGGATAGAGCGATGGATTTGGAGGCAGGAGGATCTGGGTTCAAATTCCACCCCAGTCCCTTACTAGCTGTGTGACACTGGGTGAGTCACTTCTCCCTATGCCTCCATTTCCTTATCTATAAAATGAGGGGGTTGGGTTTAGTGGCCTCTAAGGTCCCTTTCAGCTCTAAATCCCATGATCCTAGGTAGGTATTCTCTGCATTTTACAGATGATAGAGCTGAGGCACAGAGGGAGGAAGTGATTGATTCATGGTCACACCACAAGCAGATAAGATAGGACTGGACTTCAAGAAGTCTAAGGCCAAGTCCGCTTCTCTTTCTCTGACTCCATTGTTTCGAGCCTAGAAGACTGGTAGAGTGATGATTGCCATAGATGGCCATGGTCTTGAAAGATCTTTAGTTAAAATGCATACATATCAGCTGGAAAGAGTAATCCAGGTGCTACATTATCAGTTTAACTAGCTTCAAAGAGTGGGAGTTTGAAGGATGGAATGTAAGCAAAGTCATTTTTGATAGGTGGGTCAGAAGTAGGAAAGCTCTAAAGCATAAAAGACTTGTAGGAAGAGCAGGTGGGTTGGGTATTATAGTCCTGGACCCCTGGGAGAAGCATGAAGGTACTGGGTGCCCTGAAGGAAGAGATTGACAAAAGACTGAAAAAGAGAACTCTACAGAGAATAGAGAAGCTCCCCAGCTTTGTCTACTTGGCCAATTTGTTCTGAGTTGGTCCTAGAGATAAGCATGTTTTCTGGTGACAGGAAATAAATACCACTTTGAAGTCATAGGGCCCTTCTAATTCTAGGACAGATCACCATTGGTTATTCAACACAGAGGATTCTTAGTAAGAATGGAACAATAATTGGCTATATTGTCCCTTTCATAGAGAGGAGAGGTATGTCAGGGAAGGACTGTGTGTGTATGAGTATGTATATATGTGTGTGATGTATTCATGCATGCATGTGCATATATTATATATGTGTATATGTATATATTGTATGTATACATACATACATACATACATACATATACACTGTTGTGTATAGCAACCTAGTACTATGACGTACCCATGATTTCCTACAGCAGGCCCAGAAACTGTGTTAGAGAAGTGAAGAAGGAGAAAAGGAGACATAGGATATTCCTGGGTATGAGACATGGTTTTCATTTAAAGAAATTTCCCCTTACCTGAAAACAAAGAAAAAAATTCTGGTTTCTAATTCTGTTACTTTGCTGTGCTGAAGCAGTTTTGCTGGAAACACAGACCATTTCCTTATGTGTCTAGTGCCTAAAATACTCTCTAGCATCAAGCACACTAAAGCTACATGAACCTTTCAGCTATGTGTTCTAGGAAATACACATTCTAGGGATGTAAAAGAGTTAATGCAGCATCCCAAAGTGCCTGTTTTACAAAGTAGCCTAAGCAGTGGATAACTTTGGTTTAGAATTTCGTCATTATTCTCACATCATTTAGCACACCAGGAGGCTCTATGGAATAATGGATACAGTGCTGGACTTGACATGAAGAAAACTTGGATTCACATCCTCCCTTGCACACTTACTGTGTAACCATAGGCAGGTCACTTACTACAACTGCTCTGAGCCTCAGTTCCCTTATCTGTAAAATGGTGATAATTATAATATCTCTAGTACTCTATAATATCTCATATGGTTAGAGTGAGGTTCAGATGAGATAATGCATGTAAAAGCCCTTTTCAAACTTTAAAGCATTATGTGACTATTAGTTATTATTATCTTCACTCTGTCAGCTTACTAGAAGCAATCAATAGCTAAGGCTGATACAGTATAAAGAATGCTCTGGGTTTAGAATCAGAGGACTTGGGTTCTACTTCTGGTTTTGTCACTATGTGACTTTGCTAATCAATCAGTCAATTAACAAACATAAAATACCTACTAAGTGCTAGGAAATGTGCTAGTTGCTGAGAATAGAGGAAGAAAGAAAGAAAATAATCCACATTCTCAAGAAGCTTACATTCTATCAGGAAAGATAAGTATATGTATATATATATATATATTTTTTTTGAGTATTTGTTGTTGTTCAGTCTTGTCTGACTCTTCATGACTACATTTGGGGTTTTCTTGGCAAAGATACTGGAGTAGTTTGTCATTTTTTTCTCCAGATCATTTTTCAGGAGGAAACTGAGGCAAACAGGGTTAAGTGACTTGCTCAGGGTCACACAACTAGTGTCTGAGGCCAGATTTGAACTCAGGAAGATGATTCTTCCTGACTCCAAGCCCAGCAGTCTAGCCATTGCACCACCTAACTGTCCTTTACATTTAAATATCATTTCTATAGCTATAGTTATCTATATGTATACACACATATGCATATGTGTGTTTACATACTCCATAGAAAACAAATGTTTGTAGAATAAACATCAAATAAGTATAAAATACTTAAATACAAGGGAGTTAGGAAGGGAGGGCAGTAGTAGTTGAAGAAATCAGAAAAGGCTTCATAGAAGGCATGCCTGAGGTGAGTCTTAAAGAAAATGAAAGCTTCTATGAGTTAGGGGTTAGAAGAGTATCTATTTCAGGCATGGAGGATGACCAATGTAAGGGCAAGAGATGAAATATTGCATGCGAAGAAGAGATACTGAGGGAAAATAGAGCCTGTAGTGTTTACTTAGTTGGAATGACATGGTAACACTTACACCTGAGAAAAATCACTCTGACAAGTTGCTTCATCTCTCAATTTTCTCATCTATATAATGAGGGGTTTGGACTAGATGGCCTCTGCATACCTTCCAGCTTTAAGTCCATAATCCTATAATCCTGTGATACTTGACATTGGCATCTCATGCTGATAGACAGAGAAGATAATGAAAAACAGACTTCTGTTCCCCCAGAACATACACACATGCTTAATTAGGCACTTCTTAACTGGGATTCTTCATTGCTTGGATCTGTGTCCACAGCACCTTGTTTTTGAAGCTGCTTATAGCCTGGACGTAGGAAGTACTACTTCAGAAAGTCACTAAGAGGCATAAGGTGGGAGCCACCAAAACTTTTAATATATTTTTAGCAATGATGTAAAAGAAATGACAATGGTATCCTATCAGGGAGATTTTCTATGGGTTCACACAAAATTGTGGGGAAAATATCCATCTGGTGCTGTTTAAGAAATACCTAGGAAATGGGGAAGCAAAAATGATTAAGGTATGGTCCCTGACTCAAGAAGTTTGTAATACACAATAAAAGTGACTAATTGATTTTTTTTAGAAGAAATATCCAAGAAAGAGCAGCACAACCCTAGAACCATGAGATAAAATATCCTTCTGCTGTAGGGATACTTAGAAGCTAACAGAGAAAAAAATCTCCATTTCCACTGTTAGCAGTCTCAAAAGGTGATAATTTGGAACTGTCTTGTAACTTCCTAGGAAATTCCTGACAACCCAAACACACTTCACATCTCCAATGATGTGCTTGCTGCTTCTCATCTAACCCCAAGGAAAGTAAATTCATTAAGTACTCTTAGTTGAGCACCTGCTGAGTGGGGAGGGGGGGGTGCATGTGACTCTGTCAAGCTAAATTATAGAATAGAGGAGAAACTCACAAACAAGTCTCTCCAGTCTAGAACCACTCAGGGGGAGATTTGCTGCCAATAAATCATTTTTTTTCTAAGCACATATTTGGAACGAGGCTAGTATTTCTCCCTATAGGCTGGGGCCATTGCTCCTAAGCATAGATTTGCTATTTCTAGGTTAGAGTTGAACAACCCAGTTTCACTCAACCCAATAGAGTTGAGGGCAATCAGTTCTTTGAGAACTGGCATGTTTCTCTTCAATCTGAAAGAACTAGAGTGGTTCATAGATGGGGGCATGATCACTACATAAATTCTGAAAGTCCCTTCCAGCTTGATCACTGTTGTCTCTATGGCCTGTAATGATGTAGCATTCATGGCCTTTTTCAACAGCACAGTGTTTGAAAACAATACCAATCCTTTCTCTTCTTTAAAAAAATTTTTTTGTAATTTTAACAAACATTTTCAGATGCAAAGAACAGAGAAGATTGTATAAGAACTGAACTCACTTTTTAAAAAAGATGTAGATGTAGATATATGTAGTATGATTACATATATGGTATAACCATATATACACATATATGTATACACACAAGTATGTAACCATATGGAAACAAAAATGACATGTACATACAAATAAAATACACACATGTATGTATGTAAGTACGTATGTACGTATATAAAGGTTGCTCTCTTTGATGGTGGTTTCCTGTATTCTCGCCGGGTTTATTAAAATCAGTCATTGAGCAATCCTCCTGGTTGCCTTCTTCCAAACTTTTTTGAATTTGTCAATGACGTTGCTAAAAGGTGGTGCCCTCCAATAAAAGAAGAAAAAAGAAAAAAATCAAAAACAAAACAAAATTTTTTTTTAAAAAGGTAGTATCCCAAACTAAGCACTTTGTGGCCCAGTCTATACAAGGTACAGTGATATTATTTCTTTTTTTTTTGGCATTATTTCCTTATTCATTCTGAGATTACAAAGTTGTTCAATAATTTCTTCAACTGATTTTTGTGCAGTTGATTTTTTGTACCAAATCTAAGACTTTACCATTACCTTCACTATTATTAAATTTATTAGTGTGGGATAGATGGGAAACATTTAGCTAGATGGAGAGGAGAAAGTGGGAGGGGTTGACGTTGTAGACATGAAGAACAGCCTGAGCAAAGCCATGGGAGTGATAATAAACAAAACATTTGATATCTGTAGCACAAGGAGGTTTCTAGCAGAGTGCCCTCAAGAACCTATGCTTCACCTTGTTTAATATTTTTATTAATGACTTTCAATTAGAGGTATTCAAAAATGGAATGGGTTGCTTTGTAAAACAGTGCATTCTTATATGTTTCAAGTTAACACAGAACAATAAGGAAGGAAGGAAATAAGGATTAAGTGCCTACTATGTGCCAGTCCACAAAGACTACGAGCCAGTCATCCCAGATGTTCCATGGACCCTATATCTGGAACATCCTTATTCAAGCCAGGGTACTACTCACTTACCTCCTTCAGCTGCACTGAGCCCTGGCCAAGATTACAGAGACTGCCAGCCATAGCCCCTGCTCACTCATTCTTCAGCATCAGCCTCCTCTTCTGCCTGAGGGCCCATTCCTCATAGCTATCATAACCTCCTTCACTTTGGCACTCCTCCCACCATCACCCCTCAACTGAGCATCCTATGGCCTCCTTGGCTCTGATGCCCAGTATAGCACTTGTCAGCTAGGGTCATGTATTTATTCCACAACACTCAAGGATTACAGTAATGAGAGAGCAAAGTACTGACCTGTTTGACTTAATAAAGATATTAAAACCCTGGAAAAAAAGCTAGGTGCTTAAGAAATATTATTTGATCCTCATATCAGCTCTGGGATGTAGGTGCTATTGCTATCCTCATTTTACAGTTGAGGAAAACAGAAGTAGTGACTTGCCCAGGGTCATGTAGCTAGGAAATGTTGGAGGCCAAATTTAAACTCAGGTCTTTCTAACTTCAGGCCAAGTGCTCTACCTACTGCACTACCCAGCTACCTCTTCAACAACTTAAGTGTATCCTAGACAGAATTCATGCTGGGTACTAAGTAGATAACCTTCCAGGTCCCTTCCAAAACAAATTTCATTGGCTCTAAGTATGATTTCAACTGGGATGAAATCAGGGGCCATATTTTCAGTAATTCAAATCCTCTGAAGTATGAAGTTTCATACAAGTTTCAGATCAACATTAAGTGAAATACATTCTGGTGATAATGCCAGGACCTTGGCTATTGAAAAAGTTATGTGTTTATTCTACCTAGAAGACAAAAGCTTTTAAAATTCTCTTTCATAATGAAACAATGGATAGAATAATGACAACTTGCTATAGAGTGAATTGGTAAAAGAGGACCCACTAAAAAGTCATAGTCATGTCTGGATTAAAATATTCCTGACAAGGATGCTTTTAACCACCTGCAGAGAACTGCTATAATAAACATGGCAGAAAAACTATCTGAGTTTAGTGCACTGTCAAGCATATGTTTTAAGGCAGACAGAACATGAACACTGACTGTTCTTTGTCAAAGAAAGATTTGGGACACAGGAGCATATCTACACAAACTGCCTAAGACAAAGAGTCAGGATAAAAGGGAAATGGACATAATGGAGCCAGATTCAAGGGCCAAGGAAATAACCAAGCTAGTAACTTTAACTTCTCAACCTATCCTGAAAAGCTGCTGAAGATTATAAGGTACCAAGGTCTTCTGGTTCTGAAAATACAGTCTTTGGATACCTTTCTTTTTTGCAAATAATATTTTATTTTTCCCAATTGCATGTTAAAACAATTTTTAAATATTTTTTAAAGTTTTGAGCTCCAAATTCTATCCTTCCCTCCTCTCCCCCCTCCCTGAGAGGGTAAGCAAGCTAACATAGGTAATACATGTGCAATCATGTAAAACGTTTTGTGGATACCTTTCCTGAAGAAACTGAGAAGCATGGAAGTTGATTCTGTGAATTTTTCCTATGATGATCCCACATCCCCACTCATTCAGTGAGAACAGACCAGTTCTCACCCTAAGTTTCTTGTTCGGATGAGCCTTGAATTCCTCTAGCAAACTCATACTTGTCTGGTCTTAGAGGTCTGGTGACATCTTTGATACTCATGCTTCCCATCACCAGTAGCTTCTATCTTGTTGTAAATTTCTTCACAGGAGATGTGCCATGTCAGGATGGATAAGTATTGAAGCCCAGCTTGTCACCTGCAGTATTCTGTTAACATGAATAAACTACAGTTGACCTCAATCAATGCTGACACCCCAAAGATGTTCACCAGTTCTGGACCAGACACACATTGTTTACTTTTTTGCTGATACCCGCAACTCCTTAGGGAACTTTAATCTCTCACTGATATAGCCCAAATATGCTGGTCTTTCTCACTCAGACAACAGCTACCAAAGCTCCTGCCCTGGAGTTGAATTGCCTTTCAGGTGTTTCATAAGGTGACTAGAATATAGCTGTCACTTGAGAGACTTTATCCAGGCAATACTGCTATTACTTCCAGCAACCTTAATTCCAGCTTTTGATTCATCCAGCCTAGCATTTTGCATGATGTACTCTACATATAAGTTAAATAAATAAGGTGACAATATACAGCCTTATTATACTCCTTTTCCAATCTTAAACCAATCAGTTGTTCCGTGTTCAGTTCTAATTGTTACTTTTTGGCTGGCATACAGGTTCCTCAGGAGACAAGTAAGATAATCTGTTGGTCCCATCTCTGAAGACTTGCCACATTTTGTTGTGATTCACACAAAGGCTTTAGTGTAATCGATGAAGTCGAAGTAGATGTTTTTCTGGAACTCACTTGCTTTTTCCAAAGTCCAGTGAAGGTCAGCAATTTGGTCTCTAGTTCTTCTGCCTCTTTGAAAAACAGCCTGCTCTCCTGGTAATTCTCCATTCACATATTGCTAAAGCCTAGCTTGCTGCATGTAGGCATAACCTTGCTGGCTCATAAAATGAGTGAAATGTTCAGTAATTTGAACAATTCTTGGCATTGCCTTCTTTAGTATTGAGACAGAAACCAATTTTTTTCCAATCTAGTGGCCACTGTTATGTTTTCCAAATTTGCTGCATATTGAATGCGGCACTTTAAAAGCACCATCTCTTAGGGTTTTAAATAGCTCAGCTGGAACTCCATCACCTTCACTAGCCTTATTGTTAACAATGCTTCCTAAGGCCCACTTGACTTCATTCTCCAGGATGTCTGGCTCTAGATCAGTGTCACAATATTAGGAAACACCCTGTTTTCCAGAGCTGAAGGCCTAGCAAACCAGTTGTGCCCTGAGCTTGGCATAACAACAGTCCTTTGCACTTACCCTCTGGTTGATCTCAGCCACTGTAAAATACCAAAATTGTTTCTGGTCATGAAGCCCTGCTATGAATCAAACTTGTCATATTGTTGCTGTTACCCCTCATCGTCAGGGCTACAATTCACTGTGTAGCCATTGCATAAGTATTGAGATCTCCCCACACTGCCTAGTCTTCAACCCCACCTCCCACTAGGGGGTGCATTTTCACAGCTGTTGAGGTGAATCAAAATTCAGAAGACCTTGGTTTAATGCTACCAAAAAAGGAAATGAAACCTTTAAGGCATCTGTAATAGGAAATTACTTTTATAAAGCAGCAGCATTTCTATACCATTCCCCACAACCCCACACTCCTTCATTTCCTTTCTCTAGTAATAAAATTCAGATCCAGCTGAGGAAACCAGGTAGTGGCAACGGGAGATCTGCTTAATCAGACCAGGAGTGAGGAGGAGAAAAGCAAGAGAGGAAAGCCATGGAAAAGTTTCATTTTTTGTTGGACCTGCTCATCAGACACCACAGGGCCATGTCCAGGAGCTTCTTGAGCCTGCTGACAGCTGGTGGGCAGACCATCTTCTCCAAGATAGTGTTCCAATGCCCCTGTGACGATAAATTGAAAATACCCTATTCTTTTTTATTCTTATTTGTCCCAGCCCTGGTCCTCTTCCTTCTGGGCTACCTGCTGAGCTCTAAGGTAGAGCAGGTGGTGACTGGCTGCTGTGCCGGGGACCAACGAGGCACTCTTAAGAAGACAAAGATGTTCTGTAAGAAGGTGACATGCAGTCAAATGACCTTGGCTGCTCTCCTGGCGCCGTTCATCTGGATTGCAATGGCACTGCTGGAGGGTGGTTATTTTGTGTGTATGTGTGGCACCAAAGGAGCTTGTGTTGGGAGCGCAACTGTTTCGAGATGCCTTGCCAGAACACAAACTTCACAAACTCCGAGAACATCGTGGCTATATCTCAGGTAAAATCTCAGGGAGAAAGTAAAGTGATTCCTATTAGATGGGGTGGGGATAGGGGCAGAGAAAAGGAAATGGTTGGAGAGATAAGAGAGGATATAACTTGATTGGACAAAGAAACGCAGTGGAGCCCACAGAAGGTCCAAGTTGGAAATTAGAAACTTGTGATTTTTCAGAGGCTAATTAATGCCTTCATTTTTCTGCATATTTTACTTTGTAACTTCTTTCTAGGTAGACTGTATTCAACATAATGTGTAGACATTGTTCCTCTTCCCCCTCAACTTTAGTAGAAAGTAAGTTTCTAGACGTCAGGGATGATTTCATTTTTGTCTTTGTATACCCAGCACCATGCTTGGCACATTTTAGGAGCTTAAAAAAATGTTTGCTAGTTGACTGATTGATGGAACCGTTCTAAATCATCCGTCTTACAATGCCTTTCCTACCCTTCTTTAACCTGTTGAATTGCTACCTATTCTTTCAAAGTCAACTTAAAAGCTACCTCCTCAAGGAAGTCTGACATGGAAAAGAATGGATCTTTGTACCTCAGACTTTGTTTTGCACCTCTCTAATGTACTTATCATGTAATCTTGTGTATTAAAAAGGCCAGGTCAGTGGGAGCCCCACTCTCAGGCTTCAATGGAAGCCTGGTTACATGATTATTTGTGTTTGTGTCTCACCCTGGACAGGGACCATAACTCTTCTAAATTCTGTAGTTTCCAACAAGTTTAGCATACAACAGGTATTTAGTAAAGTAATCAACAAGCATTTATTAAACACTTGCTATGTTCCAAGATTTGTGCCAGGCAACGATGACACAAACACAAAAATAAAACAGATCTTGCCCTAATGGAACATCTGCTGATTGAATGAATGAGGTAAGTCCCAAGTTCCCCTAAAAGAAAGAATTGACAAGACTAGTTAGAGCTTATCCTTAGAATCCCATCCTTAGAATCTTCCTTCCATTATGCAAAACGATATTAAATCAAATGAAAGACTAGAATTAATAAGTCTAATGTTCTAGCCTACCTTTGCCTGGGTTATACTGAGTCCCACAACTGGTTAGGTTTTGAATTTCCATTGGGTTGTGTGGTTTAGGTCCTTTCCCTGGGGCCCTGCCATTCCTGGGAACATGATTGACTTTCCAAGTAAGCTGTTATTACCTGTGAGTGATAACATTACTGATCCCAATCTGAATTTAGCCCTTTTCACTTTTCAGGTTGTGGTTTCTCCAACCTCATGAAGAGTGAAAGAGTAATATCTATTTTTGGGGGAGAGATTTTTTTCTTTCTTACTTTGTTATTGTCATTATCATCATCTTCGTCGTTGTTGCTAAACTGTAACCCAGCTATGTCATGTTGGTCTCTTTTCCAAAGATGGTAGGTTGGGTACTGATAGCTGTTGTTATGGTTCTGTCCACGATGATCAAGTGCCATATCTGTTGCACACCTCAAGTTGGTTTTGATCAGCTCCAGTCCCAGGAAAACTACGAGAAAAAAGAAAATGAGACATCAATTGCTGAATCAAAGAAGTATCCTACTGACTTGATGGAAAGAAATGTCAAGTGCTTCTCAGAAAATATCCACCTAGGCAGTATGAGAATTCCAAGCACTGAGAAACTGGATGATATTTCACCATTGATTAAGCCTACTGATACAGAATATAGTATATTTGATCCTCAAAACTCTGTTTCTGATTGCAATTAAAGGGTTGAAGCAATTCTCCACAATACTACACCAAGGAAATGTCACCAACGATCCTAAACATGTGGATTTAAAGTTGGAAGGGACCTTATTTCACAAATTAAGCAACCAAGGCGCAAGGATTTTGATTTACATTTTGTACACAAATATTAATTTTGCTAATGAACTGGGGCCAAATCTTATCATAATTTTTCCTTTGGTAATGATATTATTTTTATATTTCATAGAATCATGAATGTTTCAGTTAGGAGGGACTTTAAGGAAATGGCAAACCACTCTAGTATCTTTACCAAGAAAACCCCAAATGGGGTCACAAAGAGTCAGATGTGATTCAACAACAGCAGCACTTATTTGTTTTGATGTCGTCTCCTCTTGCCATCCCACTCTCCACATTACTCTGTGAACTCTTTTCAAACAGAAACTTTTGGGTTTTGGGGTTTGCCTTTTTGTTTGTTTTTGGTTTTGCCTTTCTTTGTATCCTCAGCACATAGTTCCTGGAACATAGTAGATGCTTAATAAATGCTAGTTGATGGATTGACTAACTGAATGCTTTAAAATCCGGGATTTAGGAAAGGTACTAAGAGAGAGAAAGTAAAAGTGAACTCAGGGATCCAAAGTTTATAACAGAAATTTCTTATGAAATTTAGATGCTCAGAATGTAATGTCACATGTAAAGACAACAGGAGAGATTAAATAATAATAAGTAATAAGGAAGAGGATAATAAAAATCTAACATTTATATAGTACTGGACTGTAAAATATCTTAATTATCACTTTTTTATCTTTACAATGACTCTGGAATGTAGGTGCTGTTATTATCATCCTCATTTTATAGATAGGGAAACTGAGGCAGACAGAAGCTGAATTACTTACCCAGGGTAAAAACAACAACAACAACAACAACAAACTGATATGTCTGAGACTGTATTTGAATTCAGGTCTTAATGACTTCAGGTTCAGCACTTTATCCACTGTGCTACTTGCTGCCTCAGTGAATGAATGGAAGTCAAACCATATACATTAGAGTTAGCATATATTTTATTTTTTTATGAGGAGGAAGAATATATTCATAAATAAAGATCAACACAAATTTTAAAAACAAACAAAAATCTTGCACCTCTACAATATATACTCATTACTTCTGATTATTTCTGGTAGGTTAAACAGAATAAGTTTAATCTCTTTCCCGCATGGCAAGAGTATACATATTTGAAAGCAGCCATAATGCCCCCCATGTAGTCTTGGCTAATCAGTTGTAATTCTTTGATCTCTTTTTTTTTTCTTTTTCTTTTGTAGGCAATGGGGTTAAGTGACTTGCTCAAGGTCACACAGCTAGTAAGTGTCAAGTGTCTGAGGCTGGATTTGAACTCGGGTCCTCCTACCTCCAGGGCAGGTGCTCTAACCACTGCACCACCTTGCTGCCCCCAATTCTTTCATCTCACTATCTCCTTTTTTATATTTAATTTTTATTTTGATTGCAAGACACGCCAAAAAAAGAGAATTTCTACATATGAAATAGGAAACATAAAGAAGATTGTATATGTAACTGAATCTCTTTGCCATATTGATTGCCTTTTTAAAAAGTGTATATAATAAATTCACATGCTATTTCCAGAACTATCTTGCTTGTCTTCATTTCTTCCTGAATTTCATTCTGTTCTCCTCTGAGCATTTTTTCTTTTTTTTTTATTTAGTATTTTATTTTTCCCCAGTTACATGTAAAAACAATTTTAACATTCATTTTTAAAACTTCAGGTTCCAAATTCTCTCCCTTCCTCCTTCTCCACCCCTTCTCATTGAGAAGGCAAGCTATTTGATGTGGATTATGAATGTGCAGTCATGAAAAACACCTCCACAATAGTCATGTTGTGAAAAACTAACTGTATTTCCCTCCATCCTATTCACCCTCCCATTTATTGTATTCTCTCTCTCCTTTCACTTTGCCCCTCCTCAAAAGTGTTTTGCTTCTGACTACCCCCTCCCCCAAACTGTCATAACTTCTATCACACCCCCCACTTCTTTTACCCTGTTCCCCCTAACTTTCCTGTAGGGTAAGATAGATTTCTATACTCAATTGAGTGTGTATGTTATTACCTCTTTGAGTGAGTTCTTTTTTTTTTTTGGCTTTTTGGCAAGGCAGTTGGGGTTAAGCCCAGAGTCACACAGCTAGTCAGTATCATGTGTCTGAGGCTCGATTTGAACTCAAGTCCTCCTGACTCCAAGGCCAGAGCTCTACTGCACCACCTAGCTGCCCTTTGAGTCAGTTCTGATGAGAGTAAGGCTCGCTCACTCCCTCTCATCTTCTGCCCTCTTCCCCTCCACTGTAAAAGCTTTTTCTTGTCTCTTTTATGCGAGATAATTTACCCCATTCTACCTCTCCCTTTCTCTTTCTCCCAGTACATTCTTCACTCATCCCTTAATTTTATTTTTAGATATCATCCCTTCATATTCAACTCACATCTGTGCCCTCTATCTATGTATACTCCTTCTAACTACCCTAATAATGAGAAAGGTCTTATGAGTTATAAATATCATCTTTCCATGTAAGAATACAAACAGTTTAACTTTAATAAGTCCCTTACGATTTCTCTTTCCTGTTTACCTTTTCATGCTTCTCTTAAGTCTTGTATTTGAAAGTCAAATGTTCTATTTAGTTCTGGGTTTTTTTTTCTCAAGAATGCTTGAAATTCCTCTATCTCTTTGAATATCCATTTTTTCTATCATGAATTATACTCGGTTTTGCTGGGTACGTGATTGTTGGTTGTAATCCTAGCTCTTTTGACCTCCAGAATATCATATTCCAAGCCCTCAGATCCTTTAATGCAGAAGCATAACCTTGTGTTATCCTAATCGAGGTTCCACCATACTTGAATTGTTTTTTTCTGACTGCTTGCAATATTTTCTCCTTGACCTGGAAATTCTGAAATTTGGCTATAATATTCCTGGCAGTTTTCATTTTTGGATCTTGTTCAGGGGGTGATCAGTGGATTCTTTCAATTTCTATTTTACCCTCTGGTTCTACAATATCATGGCAGTTTTGTTCAATAGTTTCTTGAAAGATGATGTCTAGGCTCTTTTTTTGGGGTAGTCCAATAATTTTTAAATTATCTCTCCTGGATCTATTTTCTAGGTCAGTTGTTTTTCCAGTGAGATATTTCACATTGTCTTCCATTTTTTCATTTTTTTGGTTTTCTTTTATGATTTCTTGATTTCTTATAAAGTCATTAGCTTCCATTTGCTCCATTCTAATTTTTAAGTAAGTATTTTCTTCAGTGAGCTTTTGGACCTCCTTTTCCATTTGGCCAGTTCTGATTTTTAAGGCATTCTTCTCCTCATTGGCTTTTTGGACCTCTTTTGCCATTTGGGTTAGTTTGTTTTTTAAGGTGTTATTTTCTTCAGTATTTTTTGGGTCTCCTTTAGCAAGCTGTTGAATTGTTTTTCATGATTTTCTTGCATCAGTCTCATTTCTTTTCCCAACTTTTCCTCTACTTCTCTTACTTGCTTCTCAAAATCCTTTTGAGCTCTTCCATGGCCTGGGGCTGATTTATATTTTTTTGGAGGCTTTGGATGTAGGAGCTTTGACTTTGTTGTCTTCTTCTGGTTGTATGTTTTCATCTTCTTTGTCACCAAAGTAAGATTCCATGGTCTGACTTTTTTTGAGCTGCTTACTCGTGATCCCAGCCAATTACTTGAATTTTAAACTCTTTGTTAAGGTAGGGGTCTGCTTCCAGTGTGGAGAATGTACTGTCCCAAACTTTGGAGGTTTTGTGCAGCTGTTTTCAGAGATACTTCTAGGGACTTGTACATTTTCAGTTCTTCCAAGGTGGTATGATCAAGGGTGAGGTACTTCCTCATTTCCTGGCCTGGGCTCTGGTCCTTGAGTGACCACAAGGACTCTTTTCTGTCTTGGATGTGAGGAGGATTCTCTCTCCACTGCCACCAGCTCCACCACACCAGCACTCCTCCTCGCCCCATGACCACCACCCAGAACTGTGACCCAGATATAAGCACAGGCAAAGCAAGAGTATCCTGCCTCAGTACCAGCAAAGAGATCCCTGCAATCCTGCTCTGATCTGTCACTCGATTTCCCCTCCATCTTTGGGTCAAGAGCTCCAAAAGCAGCCACAGCCCCGGGGTTGTGCTGGGACTGGGGCCAGATCAAGCTCCTCTCTCACTGAGGTCAGACACATCTTTCCCATTGACCTTCTAAGTTGTCTTTGGTGTTTGTGGGTTGAGAAGTATGGAAACTGCCAAGGCTCCCCTTGATTCAATCTCCTGAGGACTGCTCCAGGTTCACTGAGGCCTGGCACAGTCCACACCAGACTGTGCTCCTCTCCCAGCCCAACGAAATAGACCTTTTCAATCAACCATCCAGGTTGTCTTGAGCTGAAAATTTGTTTCACTCTGCCTTTTTGTGACTTGACTTATGATTTTGTGACTTGACTCTAGAAGGCAATCCCACAGATAGAAGGGATGGAGAACCATCTGGGAGAAACACCAAGGAGGCTAGTATGGCAGGTCTATAGAGTGTGCTGAATTCTATGAGGACTGCTTGCTAACTTACTGGAGCTTAATGGTCATAGAAAAACATGGATAGACTTGCAAGAAATAATGGAGAGCAAAATGAGCAGAACCAAGAGAACATTGTATATAGTAACAGCAATATTGTTTTAACAACTTTGAGGGACTAAGTCATTTTGACTATTATGAATACCTAAATTAACTACAAAGGACCTATGAAGGAAGATGCTATCTGCATCCAGAGAAAGAACTGATAAGTAGAAGTGTGTATAGAATGATTGTACATATATGTATTTGTGTATATACATGCACACACATGTGTATATATATGTGTATATATGTACATATACATATACACATATACATGTTTGTGTCTAATGGTATCTATCTGTAAGGCAAGGGGGAGAGGGAAGAAAAAGCAGGAAAAAAAGAAAGTTACATGATAACTTTGTTGTGTATTTAAAAGGAATAGCTTGCAATCATCCTTTTTTTGAATTCTACTGTGTTTTGGAAATGCTTATTTCTTAAATTCAGAATAAAAAAGTAAAAATTTTTAAAAAGAGAAAAGATAAAGCTATTAAATAATGTGGAAAAAGAAGTTTGAAGGACAGGGAGGGGGCAGCTAATAAAAAACTACAAATATCTAACAATGAGTTTTATTAGTTGCTTTTTTTTTAGGTATTCAAACTGGGATGGGTATAAGAGAGCAGGAGGGGAGGATAACATGAGGGAGGGAAAAATCTGTAAGTAAAACAAACTTCCTGAACCTAAAGGAGACAATTCCTTAGACTGCCTTCTAGAAAACTGAGGAAATTACTAAACAAATTGTGGTTTATGCAAGTAATCAAATATTATTTCTGGTTCAACAAGCTATAGTCCAAGACTCTGTGGTGTTTGTTGCATAGGCCCAGCAGGTGCTATTAACTTCTCCTCTCCACCCCTAGACCTCAGGAGCTGTTGCAGGGAGCACCAGCTACTTCTGCCTGGTTTCCTCTGTTGCCTCCAAATTGGTAGAAAAAAAGAAGAGGTTGTATTGGGGGAGGGAGTTGTAAGGGAATTTCCAATTCTTGCAAAACATTGCTGTGTTTAGCAGAAGAGGCTTTATTTATTTTTACTTTCTAATCTGGTGAGCTTCATTTCAAACCACACAGGCCCAAGAAAACAATGTGACCCTGGACAAGTTACTTAACCTAGCTGTTCCAAGAAAACAGAAGCAATCCTTTTTATTCCTCCTTCTTATGAAACCCTAAACCCTGCTACTGAGGTAATTAGAACTTTTGTTCTTCTGCAAAAAGGAAGTAGTATAAATGCTTTGGTCATTTCCTCCCTCCCCCTCCATGATATTTTTTACTCAAGCAAATTCACTAATTCTGAATCATTCTGTATTGTTATCACTTGACCCCTCTGAATCTCAGTTTCCTCCTCTGTAAAATTAGGAAATTAGACTCAAATATAATATTTGCAACTGGCCAGAACCTCATTTTACAGAAAATGATATTGAGATAGATCATCTCAAAGGCCTCCTTCCTAAGTCTAACATTTTAGAAGTGAAAAGACCCATAACTGTCACACAATTCAACCTTCATGTTTCATATATGAAGAAAATGAGGCATAGCACATCAGACTATGATTTGTCTTCAGAGGAAACTTATCAAAATGTTTTGCCAATCATAAACAAAACAAGGTATTATTTTGTAATAGTGCATTTGTTGTACTTGAGCAGAGACATAAAGTTCCAGTAAGACATAATCCCTGCCCTTCACGGAACATAAATCCTGATAGGGAGTATAAGATACCAACACAAGTAGTTATTACTTACAATGTAATATTTCTAACATTTATAGAGCACTTAACATGTGCTAGAAACTATACTAAGCACTATTATTATCTCGTTTGATTCTTATGATAACCTTAGAAGGTAGGTGCTATGATTACCCCCACTTTACAGATGAGGAAACTGAGGCAAACAGAGCTTAAGTGACTTGCCTAGAGTAACACAGCTAGTACATGTCTGAGGTCAAATTTGAACATATGTCTTCCCGACTCCAGGCAGAGTGTTGTATCCACTGTGCCACCCAGGCACCTTAGAGAATTACCAATAAAAGTATTCAAACTAGGGAAGTCAGGCAAGGCTTCACAAAAGAGGTGGAATATGAGTTGAGATTTAAAGAATAAGTATGGCAACATGGACTTTTTACTTTTATTTCTTGTCTAGACTTCAAAGCACATTCTTCTACCAATGTAGATCAACTACTTATTTCTATCTTTCTGGTCTTAGAAAGTTGTCCAGGAGGTGCTGAGAGGTTAAGTATCAAAAAGTATGTTTGAGAGGTGGGGCACGGGCACAGGTCTTCCTTGACTCTAAAGCCAGTCCTCCATGCACTGCACCATATTGGCTTTCTGTGGAATTACACAATAAGACCAAAATGGTCATGTCTTTTGAGTTGATATTCCCTCATCTACCATTATTTATCATCTCAATTTTTGTTTGTCTGTTTGCAATCTTGCGTTTTATTTTTATTTTATTTATTAGCATGAATGGGAATGCACATTGGGCAGCTTCTATAGGACAGGAGCACTGGTCCTTTGCTGAAGGATTCATGGAGTGTCTCACCTCCTCCTACCTGCTAATGGGGAATCATATTGAAAGTGATTGGCATGAATATTAAAAATTCTTTTTACATGTAATCAGAAAAAATAAAATACTAATTAAAAAAAATAAAGTGATTGGCAATTGACCCAGAAAGAGCAGCCCACTGAGTAACCTCTAAAAGGAAAGGAAAGACAAGGCTTTAAATGTCCTTTTTTCTTTTAAGCTTGCCACTCCTGCAAGGGTGTGCTGGCAAATGATTAGTAACCAGCTCTCCGAAAATTAACTACACACTTTAAAGTTTAATGTGTAGTATTAACATTCTTGCCATCACTCTCTTGTCTAGACAATCAACAAAACAAGAAATCAAGCCCTGATTTGTAGCTTTTGAGGTATAGATGCTCACATTAAAAAATGTAATCATGGGCTTGCCAGTCAGAGATGGCTCCAGCACATCTTGGACTCAAGCATCTTTTCCCTTGGATTTCCAACAAGGGGGAGAGAGAATTTCTATTTCCTTATTGCACCCACCCACTTACCCACACCCATCCAAGAACCAGCAGCTTCAAGACAAGCATAGTATGGCAAGAACCTGTGCTTCTATAGGTGAGCCTGAGATCTGACCTCAAGTCCTTGACTGCTTCTTTTGTGATTCTTTTCCTGATCACAAGGATCCTGAGAAATGGATGTGTTAAGCCTTGGTAGCAACATCTTGAGAAGTTCTTTGTTTGCTGAGCCAGTGCTAGCTGCCTAGTGGGAGGTGCTTCTTTCAAGTACATATACTATTTCTTTGAGCAGAAAATTACCACCCATAGGATCATGGAGGAAATAGAAGGACAAGGCCTTTTCCCTGTGTTTCATTCTACAACTACTCTGAATCTTGACTGTTTCATACTCTTGGTCTTCTGGATCGTTTAGTTGTTTTTTTTTTTTTTTCAGTCATGTCCAACTCTGGGTGACCCCACTTGAGGTTGTCTTAACAAAGATACTGGGATGATTTGCCATTTCCTTCTCCAGCTCATTTTACAGATGAGGAAACTGAGGCAAACAGGGGTAAGTGACTTGCTCAGGGGAATAGCTAGTAATTGTCTGAGGCCAAATTTGAGCATTGAAAGATGAGTCATCTGACTCCAGGCCTGGCTCTCTATCCACTGCACCACCCAGCTGTCCCTCTGGATTGACTCCCTGGCTTCAAATTCCCTGTGGTTGATTTGCTGGGGCCAGCAAATACTTAATTGGGTGAAAATTATAAAGTTGTTAAGGAGTTTTCCTAAAACCCCAAAGAAAGTGTTGTTACTCTTTTTTTTTAGTCCACAAGATGTGAAGAAGTTTCTTAATCCACTGAGAGGATCATAAGACCTGAACCACTGTACAAAGGTAACTGAACCCACACAGGTAATATCTAGTGAGTCCCTGAGAGAATCAGCCACACCCTTGTGCTCACAAGTAAAGAGGAAGGTACCCAGCAGTTCTAGGGTGGGAGGTAGTCAAAGCTCAAAGCAGCTGTGGAGTGAAACCCTGAAAGGTTGGGGGGAGGGGAGGAAGGAAAAAAACTCTCTCTTTGTTCCACTCACCCAGCAGCCAAAACTTCTAGCAGATTTATTCACTCAAAGAGACCCCTCTTCCAGTAGGAGCAAAAGGGGAAAGCAATTATTAAGCACCTTCTCTGTGCCAGGCATTGTGCTAAGTGCTTTGGAAATATTATCTCACTTGATCATCACAACAACCCTGTGAGGTAGAGGCTATTATTGTCCCCATTTTAAAGTTGAGGTAACTGAGGCAGACAGAGGTTAAATGTCTTATCCAGGGTCACACTTCTTAAAAATGTCTGAGGTCGGATTTGAACTCGGGTTTTTCTGACTCTAGGCCCACCACTCTAACCACTGTGCCACCTAGCTGCCTCAGTAAATGAAAGTCTAACTATAAATTAGTTAACATATATCAATTAGAGATGGTGTGCTACAGGATTCCTGGAGAGTGCCAAGGAGACGTATTTGCCTCTTGCCATCAGCATAGTTAACCAAACCACAGACTCGGCAACTTTGGTGCTTGTTTTAGGCACAGATCTAGCTCTGGCCTGGCAATCCTACTCTCTACTTGCTGTCTTCTCTCCTTTCTCCCTATCTGGGAGTTTATTTGCTCTTGTCTAATCTCTCTCCTGTTTAATCTCCCCTCCCATGATTTTTCTCTCCCCTCCTTTTCCTATTTTTGCAATGGCTCTTTGCTGTTGAAGGTTTTCTAGCATTTTACTTCTTCTTTTGGAAATACTGAAGAAAGATCTGGACTTCCAAAACATACAAAAGCCTAAGTAAACACCGCTGAACATTTTTTTCTTATAAAGAGACACAGACTCCAGAGACAGTGGGATATGAACAAGTCCCTGGACTTGGAGTCAGGAAAATCTGGGCTCAAACACCACCTTACACTCTTACTGGCTGTGTGACCCCGGGCAAGTCACTTAACCTTGATTGCTCATCAAAAAGCAAAATAAAATATAATGAAGAGGTTCGATTTGATTTCCTCTAGGGTCAGTTTTGCTCTCATTGGTCATTGCTGTGATGATCTTTGACCCTGAAACTCAAAAAAAAAAAAACCAACCCACTACCACAAAGGAACCTTATCTATGTGCTGAAATCTTTTACTCCTCTGCCCCCTTACTTAAAAAAGAAAAGTAATAAGTACATTATTTTTCTGTGGTTTCTGAGACATTAATCACTTCAGCAAACACTGACCACACCCTAGGGGTTGTAAAGATAACAAGGGCTTTGTTTTGTGCAAGTCCGGAAGCACGGAGGCACTCAAGTGAAATGAACCAACGCATCAAGGGGCCTGCTTCCGAGAGAAGACGTTCTGTGTTGCCATCATGTGGGTAGGAACATCCCCTTTCCATTAGCTTCATAGACAGAACAGTCTCCATCTTTAAAACGACCAGACTAAGACAGTGCCTTTTTCTCTTTCCTGTGGTGTCCAGAGGGGTGAAGAGTCCATTCACATGAAGCTTATTGCCATTTTTCAGACCATGTGGTTCCATGTCTCCTACAGACAGGCTGGTTGCCTTTGTTACTTTGCCATTGCCTCTCCATGTCTATCATCTTTAGGATAATCAGTTGTCTGGTGAAAGGGTTTCAAGAATAAAGAGAATCTTCTTTCCAGGGAACCCAAATCAGTTCTTTTGAAATCTCTGACCTGGGGATGGTGGGGGAGAAGGTAGCTGACTCTCCCTCACCTTTAGGCCCTGTGGCTCCAAGAAATGGGTTTGGGGTTTGTTCTGTTGCATCTGTCCTTTTCAGCAAGTGGTGGAGTTCCAGGACCTGAGAGCTCAGGCTTTGGGTAACCTTGGATCAAGATTCCAGGCTGGATATTTTTCTAGTCTATCAGGGAAGCCTGAGAAACTATGCTTCTCAGGACTCAAGCCGGAGGCTGGGAGGAGGGGAGGAGGCTTGGTCTTGGAACTTGGTGGGGCTGAATTAGACAGGAGCTGAGTTAAGCTATGAATCTCATCTCCCTCCCATCCCTAGTCTCTGAGGCAGTGAATTATTGATTATGTTATTTATTGATGATGACATTAAACTGTGGGTTGGATCTCATATGGGGGTCCTGAACCAGAGAACAGTCTTTATTTTGCCCCACAGAAAATGCAAAGTACAAAGGAATAAAAGAAACCTATGAACAGTCCAGGCCAAATCTCCTTCCATTTCTGGTTAGTCCCATTTGAGCCACCCCTACCCCCCAAACCCACCAGGGACTGACACAGACTTCTATTTCCACACTGTGGTTTAAATTCCTTTAGGAGGAAAACACATTTGAGGTCAACAAAAATATGTGCCCTCTCCCTTGGTGATCACTTCTTTGCTCTAGGAACCTATTTAGTTCTCGATACTGAGAGTACTCACTTGAGGTTTTCAGTTTACCTGAAGGGGACCTTTTTATCGGAGTAACATTGATGGGAAGCCTGAACCCTGGACTTTCTCTACATGCCTCTAAACCTCTTTATCCTGGAAGCTCACTCAAATCCTGGAATTTGCACAATGGAAATATCCTCTACCCCTTCAGCCCCTTCCCCCTAATTGGATAGCTCCTCCAAGACCTTTTGTTTCAGAAGACCTTTGTTCAAACCAGTCAGGTCTTCATTCCTGTCCGGGGTGTACTCCGGACTTTCTCTATTATGCCCCCTAGTGCTGGCTGTTTTCATCACTGCCCCTCTTCAGCTTTCTTTTCCTTGTTGTCTTCTCTCTGCTCATTTAGAGCAGAGACTTTCTTTCCACTTACATTTGTATTCCTAGAACTTAGCACAGTGCCTGGCACACAGTAAGTGCTTAAATAAATGCTTGTTGAAATGCCTGCTGTGATCCAAGAAAGTCAAAACCCCTTCTCAGAAAAATACCTGCATAGTCTCCATAGTAATATGAGGGTACTAGGTTTGTTTCTGCCACATTGCACATTAATCACTCCAACTCTGAGGATATAAGTTGGCTCATTTTTCTTTTCACAAGGCTAGATCCAAGAATGCTTACCATTATGCCACTGCCCTCAGCTATTGCCATTTTTTCAGACCATGTGGTTCCATGTCTCCTACAGACATGCTGGTTGCCATTGTTACTTTGCCATTGCCTCTCCATGTCTACCATCTTTGGGATAATCAGTTGTCTGGTGAAAGGGCTTCAAGAATAAAGAGAATCTTCTTTCCAGGGAACCCAAATCAGTTTTTTTGAAATCTCTGAACTCTCTCAGTTCTGTCTGCTCTATTTTATAGGTCCAGGCCCAGGAGTTTTGCTTCATTTCTACAAAAACCATCATCCTCAATGAGGTATGAATAGGTATGTCCACAACTTCCAAAAGGAGATGTGTTCAGAGGCAAATTACAGCCTTATACTTTAATTTAGTTAAGTTGTCCAGGCTGCTTATTCACATTCCTTCAAGGAAATGCCATTAATCATCTCAATGGCCATGTCTATCCCTTGTAAGCGAAACAGTCTTCAGGGTACTTCTGATCTCACCATCAACATGTTCAAGAGAGGTATATTTAATTAGTTCTGGGAGAATGCAGAGGTCATTCTTTCTTGGGGATATTTGAATCAGCTTCATAAAGAAGGTAGTATTTGACCTAGATCTTGAAATGTGGCTAGAACACAAAACAAAAAAAGAAAATTTCCAAGAGATTCAAAAAATACCTAAAAGAAAATGACCTCTGTCTTTGTCACTGACTATAACCCCCAAATCCAAACTTACATCAGACTTTGAACAAGCTTTCTTGTTGCAGCTGTGGATTTGTCCAACCATTCTGGAAATCAATATGGAATCAAGCTTACAAAATGATTAAAATTCCCCTTGACCTGAAGATCCCACTTGTAGTGGGAGAAATATCTACCAGGATTCCCACAACATAGTTGAGATTAGTTTTTGATTTCCCTAAAAGTCAAGGATTCTGTCCCCAAAACTTGACTAGTCCAGGGAGCTAACACTCCAGGCATTGATATTGCTTCTTAGTCACCTAAGGGCATAAAAGAGGTAAGACCGTGAAGAGTCAGGTCCACACATATATGGAAGATGTCCAACTGCTATTTATATCATCACACTAGCTATGTTTGTCTTTAGAAAAGAGAAAGGCTACAGCTACCTGAACCAGTGTTGTATCCTTTCTGTGTATATTTTCCATGCTCCTTTTGTTAACTGTTAGAGGAGCTACAAGTGTTTTATTTTATTTCAGTCTCAAATCTGAACAACCAGTCTGGTTTGTATTAGGCCTAGCCTAGGACACCACTATAAGGCATATACCACCAAGGAGGTCAAGGATAAAAAGAAAAGTCCAATATATACCAAAAATGTATGGCAACCTTTTTGTGGTAGCCAAGAACCAGAAAATAATGTAGATGTACATCAGTTGGGGAATGGCTAAATCATGCTACATGGATGTAAAGGAATATTACTACTCTGAGAAATAATGAATTTGAAGAATTTAGAGAATTATGGTAGAACTTATTTTAACTGATGGAAAGTAAGCAGAACCATGAAAATAAGATACAAAGTGATTAGAACGATGTAAGTGGAAATAACAACAAAAATTGAAATGAACATTGTGAAATTATAGTGACCAAGCTTGGCCTTAAAGACAAACTGAGAGAATTTACCTCTTTCCTTCTTTGCAGAGGTAGACTATGGTCTCCTACTGTATCCAGGGCCATCATCATTCATCTTGACCTATGTCTTGCCCCTGGACTCCAAAGACTCTGGAGGAAAGAGAGGCTGATGACTTTGCACAGCTCTGCCTCACTTAAATCCAATTCACTTGCAAGTGAAGATATTACCCTCCTGATGTCATTGGTCCTCTTCAAGAATGTAGGATAGGGGCAACTAGATAGTTGAGTAGATAGAGAACTGGTCCTAGAGTCAGGAGGACCTGAGTTCAAATCTGATCTCAGACACTTGACATTTGTTAGCTGTGTGACCTTGAGCAAGTCACTTACTCTTGTTAGTCTCAAAAAAAAATTAAAAGAAAGAAAGAAAGAGAGAGAGAGAGAGAGAGAGAGAGAGAGAGAGAGAGAATAAGGGATAAACAACACAACAACAACAAGGAGACTATGGAATATAGAAATCACCATCCATTCTGTAAAGAGGTGCAGAAGGACTGTGGATATGGAACACAGCACATATTGCGGGAATTTGATTGATAAGTTGATTAGTTTCATTGAACCAATTTTTTCTTCTTTCTTTTTTATTCTTTGTTAAAAGGGATAGTTCTTCAAGGAGGGTAAGGGAATGATATATTGAAAAATAAAGATGATGGAAAACCAAAAAATATCAATAACAATTTTTGTCTAGTTTGGAGCCTCATCTATCTTGTCAAATTTCTATCTCTCTTGACAGTTTTGCCCTCTTTCAATTTCTCAGCATCTTTAGACAGAAATTGATATAAAGGGATCACATCACCTCAGAGCTAAAAGGGTTAGGTTAGTCACAAATTAGGAAACTGAAGCCAAGGAAATTTAAATGACTTTTCATGCAGGTAGTACAAGTAGTACCAGGATTTGAACTCAAGTCCTCTGATGCTAACCATTATTCTTTTTTTTTTTTTTGGTGAGGCAATTGGGGTTAAGTGACTCGCCCAAGGTCACACAGCTAGTACGTGTCAAGTGTTTGGCCTGAGGCCAGATTTGAACTCAGGTCCTCTTGACTTTAGAGCTGGTGCTCTATCTACTGTGCCACCTAGCTGCCCCATATTCTTTTGAATGTGACATACTGCTTCTGGGTGGGGGGTAGTATGAAACTTGTTTAGCTTTGTTTTCTGTTATGCCAAAGTAATTTCTTTGGGGTTTATGAAGTTTTGAGAAAATAATTCTAGAAATTTTAATATTTCTCTCTATAGTCACAGACTCCCTAATTCCCAAATTCTTTCAAAAGAAACGTCTATTTCCATTCTAGGATTAATATTACAAGTTTCAAATTAATCAAATTAATCTGGGTTAGGAAATGAAAATTTGTTTTAGAGTAGTGGCTTAGAAAACCTTCTAGAGGGCGCTAGTGTACTGGAAGTGCAACAGCAAGCTTTCACAATCAATGTTATAGTTATTTCACCAGCTATTAGCAGTCGGATAGTCAGATGTTTGTTAGGCTATTCTCTCTTTCTCTTGCTTGATATATGATAATTAATATAACTGAACTTATAAGTTATTACTATGATAGTATTACAATCCAAATCTTATTAGAAAAGTTAGTAGTGATGGAAACCATTTTTACCAGATCAGATGTAACACTACCAGTGTAAGATCCATTTCTGCCTGTTTTCCTGGGTATAATTCTAGAGAATGGAAGTCAATGCTGTTAGCAAACAATGTTAGCAAGCAAATGAAAGGAGCACATTCAATGGATGGCAGGCAATTGCAATGTCTACTGCAGAGACATCCTGATATAGAGAAATGCCCAACAGATTCAGTTTCTTTTCACGTAAAATGAGAGTGAAGGGACTAGATGGTCTCTGAGATTCCTTCCAACTCTGAATCCTATGAACCTATATAGGAAAACAATCAAACAAATGTCATCTCCAAAAATAAGAAGAATTAGTATTTATTAAATTTTGATTACAGTCAATAGGGAGGGAGGGAAAAGAGAGAGACAGAGACAGAGACAGAGAGACAGACAGAGACAGACAGACAGACAGAGTCTGGCTTACTAACTTCCCTCTTGTCTGGAGGGCACCATCACCCTCCCGGTCTACCAGACTTGGAGCCTACGTGTCATCCTCAGCTCCTTACTCTCTCTCACTCCCTATGGGCAATCTGTTGCCAAGTCCTGCAAATTTTACCTTTGTAACATCCCTTACATACAAGTAGTACCAGGATTTGAACCCAAGTCCTCTGATGCTAACCATTATTCTTTTTTTTTTTTTTTTGGTGAGGCAATTGGGGTTAAGTGACTTGCCCAAGGTCACACAGCTAGTACGTGTCAAGTGTTTGGTCTGAGGCTAGATTTGAACTCAGGTCCTCCTGACTTTAGGGCTGGTGCTCTATCCACTGCGCCACCTACTTTCTCTCTTCTGACATTTCTACCACCCCAGTTCAGGCCCCCATCACCTCAGACCTGGACTGTAGCCTGCTGGTTGGTCTCCATGCCACAAGTTTCTCCCCACTCTAGTTCATTCTCTACTCAGCTGTCAAAGTGATTTTCTAAATTTTAGGTCTGACTATGTCATCTTCCTACTCATTAAACTCTAATAGTTCCCTATCAACTCCTGGAATGTTGTTTAGTCTTCACAGAAGATATTCCATCTCTTGACTCCATATATTTTCACTGACTGTTTCCTTTGAGAATACTCTTTTCTCTGCATCTCTGCACCTCTGCCTCCTGGTTTCCCTGGCTTCCTTTAAGTCCAGCTAAAATTCTACCTTATATAGGAAGTCTTTTCCATTCTCTTTCAATGCTAACACCTTCCCTCTTCATCATTGCCTCCAGAGACTCATCTTCCTGCAAGATTAGATCAACTCAGAAACTCACACCTCCTAGGTACCTCCTGACCCTTGTCCCCCTCCCATTGGAAAGGATGAAGGGTGGGCATAAGAGAGCTCCTTTGAGATTCTCTATTTTAAGAGAGGGCTCAGGGCAGACATCTCATCAATTCTCATGAAGTCCCGGCTGTGGGACTTCATCATGTCCTCCTCAAACCTTCCCCTTTCCTCCTCACTTTCCACTTTCTTTTTATGTGTTATCTTATACCATTACATTGAGACCTCTTTGAGGACAGGTGATGACTATCTTTTGTTTTTCTTTGTATCCTCAGCACTTAGCAAAGTGCTTAACATGTAGTAAGTGGTTTTAAGAATTGTTTATTGACTGACTGTTGGCTATTTCCAGTGTATCCTTATCTATCTTGTTTGTATTTGGTTGCTTGTATGTTGTTTCTACCCCCTACTGAATCCAGATGGCTGTGGAGAAGAAAGTGGGGCTGGTGACTTTGCACAGCCCTCCCTCACTTAAATCCAATTCACTTGTATGTCATGGCATCACTTTCTTGATGTCCTGGTCCTCTTCAAGAATGAAGGATAGGGGCAGCTAAGTGGCGAAGTGGATAGAGCACCGGCCCTGGAGTCAGGAGTATCTGAGTTCAAATCCAGCCTCAGACACATAACACTTACTAGCTGTGTGACCCTGGGCAAGTCACTTAACCCCAATGCCTAGCAAAAAAAAAATTAAAATAAAAGAATGAAGGATAAACAACTACTTCCTACTTCACCCCCCCCCCCCCCCCCCCCGTTAGACTTTGAGTACCTTGGGAGCAGGAACTCTTGCTCTTCTTTGAATTTTTAGCATTTAACAAAGTGCCTAGCTCATAGTAGGTGTTTAATAATTGTTTATTGGCTGATTTTTTTTTTTGGTCTCCACAATTCAATTTAATGAAGTCCTGGTGTTTACCTCCAGTCAGTGTCCAATCTAAATCACATTACAAGCATAAAGTATGCTTTTAAAGTAATTATAACACTTTAAAAACCACATACATACACATACATACATTCATTTCCCACCCCAATAATCTCCTAGACCTCAATGTCTCCAATAATTCATCTTCCGGCAAGATTGAATCAACTTTGTAACTCATTCCTCAGTACTCCATGGCTCTGGGGCTTTTCCCTTCTGACTGGAGAGGGTGGAGGGTGGACATTAGAGTGCTCCTGTTGGATCCTTTAATTAAAGAAGCAGGTCAGTGCTGCCACCTCATCATTCTACCTACCTGCAGGTCTTCATTAAGTCCCCGAGCTAGGTACCCCCCCCCCAATCCCCTTTCAGTTTCTTTCTGTGTGCTGCCTTCCTCCATTAGTTTGCAAGCTCTTCATTGGCAGGGACTGTCTTCTGGCTTTCTTTGTAGTCCTATCACTTAGCAGAGTGTGTTGTACAGTAGATGCTTAATAATTTTTTTGACTGACCCAAATCAGATTCTGTCCATTCAAATGAGTGATTTAATGAAATTACCTTGGAACATAATTCATGCATCCCCCAAATGAGAAAAAAATTAAGCTAATTAAAGTCTCACTCCATTTATTCCCACTTGACCTCATCTGCCCCAGATATCCAGCATTACTTGTAACAGTACTTACTTCACCTTCTTGTCACAGACCTTCATGTTGCAGCCACTACAAAACTTCTTTGTATTTATGCTTGTCTGGGTGTATATATATGCACAAATGTTGTATATAGAGAGAGAATGTATACTCCTTTAGAGCAAGGTCTTTGCATGTGTCTTTGCATTCCCATCATCCAGCAGACTGCCTGCAACATTGTAGGTGTTTAATAAAAGCTTGTGGATTGATTGACTCTCAAAAATCTCTTTTGCTATGAAACATATTTCCACAGTTACAACCATAGGTGGCATCCACTGGGCCTGTAGTGTTTCGTGATTCACCTGTGCCAGACTCCTAAATCTCCAACAATAGATAGAAGTTAGTGCCAGAGGAAGCTTCTTGAGCATATACAGAAAACACACAAACTATACAAATAGCTTTAATAGCCTCCATTACAGAGACGATAGATACTGATACTGTATATCTAAAAGACAATAGAATTTTGGGGAATAGCAATTGAACTGGGAAAACTATTCATTATGATGGCTACAAAGAGACTAGAGAGGATAGAGAGAAAGGATTGAGAACTATTTTAACATGAAGTGAATTCTTGGGAAGAGACTTTCATTGGCATTCTGACAGAGATGAGAAATGGAGTTGCGTTTTTGAGAACAAGGGAGAATTTTAAAAATTATTTATTTTTAACATTCACTTTTAAAAAATTTGAGTTCCAAACTTTTTACCCTGTCCCTCCCAAACACATTGAAAGGCAAGCAATATGATATAAACTATACATGTGAAACATATTTCTGAAAACTAGCCATGTTGCAAGAAAAAAGCAAGAAAATGAAAAAAAATAAGCTTCAATCTCCATTCAGAGGTCATCAGTTCTTTCTCTGGAGGTAGATAGCAATTTTCATCATGAGTCCCTTAAAATTGTCTTAAATCATTTTCTTTATCAGAGTAGCTGTCTTTCACAGTTAATCATCGTTACAATTTTGCTGTTATTATGCACAATGTTTTCCTGGTTCTGTTCACTTCACTTTGCTTCAGTTCATATACATCTCCCCAGGCTTTTCTGAAATCATCCTGCTTGTCATTTCTTAGAGCACAATAGTATTTCATCACAATCGTATACCACAACTTGTATAGTCATTCCTCAATTGATGAGCACCACCCTCAATGTTCAATTCTATGCTACCAGAAAAAGAGTTGCTATAGCTATTAGCTATAGATCCTCTTCCCTTTACTTTGATCTCTTTGGGTTACAGACCTAGTAGTGGTATTGCTGGGTGAAAAATTTGATAGCCTTTTGGACATAGTTCCAAATTGTTCTCCAGGGTGGATAGACCAGTTCACAATTTCAATAACAATGCATTAGTGTACCTATTTTCCCACATCCCTTCCAACATTTATCATTTTCCTTTTCTGTCATCTTAATCTGATAGGTGTGACGTGGTACCTTAAAGTTATTTTAATTTGCATTTCTCTAATCAGTAGTGATTTAGAACATTTTTATATGACTATGGATAGCTTTAATTTCTACTTCTGAAAACTACTTAGAACTGGGGAGAAATTAACAGTTGTTGAGATGGTTAAAGTCAACCTTGGTTGTGATCTTCCTCACTGCAGAAACAGTATAAATAATTATTTGTCTTGGTTTTATTGTTTGTTACACTGTTAATAAATTGTATAGCCAGCAACCTCAATATTTATATCAGCCTATGAAATTAGGTAGATAGCACAGTGCATAGAGCACTGGGCTTGGAGTCGGGAAGACTCATCTTCCTGAGTTCAAATATGCCCTCGGACACTTACCAGCTGTGTGATGCTGGGCAAACCACTCAACCCTGTTTGCCTCAGTTTCCTCATCTGTAAAATGAGCTTCAGAAGGAAATGGCAAACCACTTCAGTATCTTTGCCAAGAAAATCCCAAATGGGGTCAGGAAGAGTCAAATACAACTGAAATGACTCAACAAGGAAACAATGAGATTAAAAGGTTTAAGATTTTGAAATGAGCAAACACATGAAAAAGAAGCTTCATTAGTTTGTTTTAATGAACAATATTTAATCAACTGGGGTGGGGGTTAGAGCTAACCGATTAATTAATAACAGATTTTGCAATTTTAGTAGTTGATGGGGAAATATCAAAAAACACTTCCTGAAGCCAAGATACTCTTTTGTCTTAGACCCTGGAATGAGAAATTAAATGAAATTGTGAGCCAGTAATAGCAGATAGAGAGGATGATCACCCTATAGCAGTGACATTTGAAGGTCATTGTCAATACAAATTAAAAGCCTGTTAAATACAAATAAAAATACATGCCAGGTAAGGGTAGAGGGAAGAGAAGGTACAGGCAAATATTTCTTTTGTGCGACTCTTGTCTATATAAACAATTTGATTAAAAATGTGCTACAAAATCATGGGCCCTGGATGACATATACTAATTTGTCAGTGAAGAATAATTAACTTAGAATATTTACCTTTTCATAAGAAGTATTGTGGTTGGGAGCAGCTAGGTGGTGCAGTGGATAGAGCAAGGTCCCTACAGTCAGGAGGACCTGAGTTCAAATATGACCTCAGACCAGACACTTGACACTAGCTATGTGGCCCTGGGCAAGTCACTTAATCCCAATTGCCTAAAAACAAAAGAAAGAAGCATTGTGATTTTAAAAACTGAATTGTAAAGAGTCGAAAATAACTGTCTAAATTGGATTACTATTGTAGTCTACAGGACCACTTGAACTGATAGTTAAAGAGTGAATCTTTTCCCTATACAAATTTCTGTCCTTACCCACTTTCCATTTTCTTTTGAAATTTTCTTTATTAGAGATTATAATCAGTTCCGTGATTTTAATTATGAAGATAATCACTAAAACTACATGTTTAGTCCCAATTTCTCTCTCAACATCCTATCTCTAGTTGCCTGCTGGAGTTCTTCAACTAAATCATCCATTACCACTTTAAACTCAAATACATGTAAAACTGAACTCATTATCCTCCCCCCAAAAATTAACCCTTTTCCTAACTCTCCTGTTTTTGACATTAGGGATGTTTTTTGTTTTTTTTGTCTAGGCAATGGGGTTAAGTGACTTGCCCAGAGTCACACAGCTAGTAAGTGTTATGTGTCTGAGGATGGATTTGAACTCAGGTCCTCCTGAATATAGGGCTGGTGCTCTATCCACTGTGCCACCTAGCTACCCCAACTCCCCTCTTTCTGTTGGTCCCATCCTACACCCTCCCAGTCATCTAAGCTCAAAACCTCAGAATAATTTTTGATTCTTCCTTCATCTTCACTCTCATATCTAATCATCTTCCAACTCTTGTTCATGCTGAAATATCTCCTGCATACATGCCCTCTTACACTGCCATCACCCCATTTTATGTTCCCATCATCTCTTGCTTAGTTACTATATTAGCCTCCTAACTGACATTTCTGATTCTTATTTTTCCTCCTTGAAATTCATCACCCAGGGAGCTGCTAAAATAAACCCCCCAATTTACATGTCTGACTATGTAACTCCCCTGCTCAAAAAACTTCTATGGCTTTCTATTGCCTCTAGAGCAGGGATGGGGAACCTGCAGCCTCGAGGTCACATGTGGCCCTCTAGGTCCTCAAGGGTGGCTTTTTGACTGAATCCAAAGCTCACAGAACAAATCCCCTTAAAAAAAGGATGCATTCTGTAAAACTTGGACTCAGTCAAAAGGCCACATCCAAGGACCTAGAAAGCCACATGTGGCCTTGAGGCTGCAGGTTCCCTCCCCTTGCAGGATGAAAGTCGAACTTTTTAGCTTGACATCAAAGCCCTCCACAATATGGCTACAACCTAACTATCCTGCACCGTTAATCATTTTTCCCTTTTGTATTCTCTACATTTCCAGAAAACTGAACTACTACTTGTTCCCTAAATTCAATATGCTATCTCCCATCTTCTCGAGACTCACCTTTCACCCATGCTGAGGACCTCCTTTGTCCTCATCTATGCAAGCTGAAAGCTTTCTTTCCCTTCATGATCCAAGTTGTGTCATTCCCTCCATGAAGCATTACCTGAATCTTCCCCTATATCCACACAATCTGAAATTGATCTCTTCCTCTTCAGACTTTGTCTGGATTTTTCCTTTGCCTTAATCATAATCTACTTTGCGTTATCCTTATTAGTGACAGCATCACATTTTATGTTAGACTGTATGCTCCTGGAGGATAGGAAATGCATTATTTTTCATATTGCTATTCCCAAAGTTGAATGCAGTGTCTTGCATTTAGGAGACACTTAACAAACACTTCTTGAATTGACTCACGTGGAGACCTTGGTTCTAGTCTCACACTAGGGTCTATCTGAGTCTATCTCTGACAAGTTGATTGTCTTTTTTGTACCTAGAATTATACTAGGTATTATGAATGGCAGCTGATAAGTCTGCTTGGGGAGGTCAATCAAAAAAATCAACAAACATTTATTAAGCATGTGCCAGAGAGATATGTACATTATATATATATATATATATATATTTAGCTTATGGATACACAATCTCATAGTAATGAGTGCAGATCATACCATATATGCCTTTTTATTCAGTGTGATTCTACTAGACCATATCATGAAATACTTAGCAAATAATATGTCTAGTCACCGCATACTGATACTAAAAAACGCTAAATTTCATTATGCCAACAATTAGAGCAAAAGTCAGTATATATAATGAGGTACTAATTGAAGAGTAGAAAGAAATCCAAAGAAGGAAGAGATTATCTCAACTGGAGCAGAATGGTCATTTGGAAGATTCATTCATCTTGGCATGTGTTCTGTATCATCTTTTATAGCTACCACACCCACTGCATGCAACTATTCAAGGCATAATTCTTAGCATGTCCAAGTTTACAAGGTTCCAAGAACATCTGCCATTTGTCTAAGATTATGCAATGTTGACGACTTTAGAAGATCTATCTAAAGTGAGTTTATTTTTAAAGTATGAGTCAGAAGATGGAAAGCATCCTTAACTTGACAGGTACTTAAATTATATTTGAGTTTATTTGTAAAATTTCAGAAAAGACTCTATGAAAAAAAACAACACTGTAATTGTGTTTACAACTGTCAGCAAAATCAGGGAGGGTGACCATAGACTACGGAATTTGCAGATTCTCTTCACCAAATCAGACTGTAACCTTCCTTTTAGTAGACAATTGAATTTAATTCTGAAAACATTTATGAAATGCTTACTATATACAAGACAAAACAAAATAGTCCTTGTCCTCAAGGAGCTTATATTCTTTTCTTTTTTTAATGGTAATTATTTATTTATTTATTTGTTTTCAACATTTACTTCCACAAGATTTTGAGTTCCAAATTTTCACCCTATCTCACCCCTCCCCCTGCCCCAAGATGGCAAGCATTCTAAATACCCCTTCCCCTAGTCTGCCTTCCCTTCTATCTCTCCCTCCCTTCTCTTATCACCTTCCCCTTCAATTTTCCTGTAGGGCAGGATGGATTTCTGTACCCCATTTCCTAAGGAGCTTATATTCTTTTAGATGGATATCATGTTTACATAGAACCACAGAATATAAATGCCATTCAGTCTAACCAATACTCCCCAAGAAACCTCCATTTCAACCTACCTGGCAAGTGACTCTCTAGTCTTTGCTTGAAGACTTCCAAGGAAACGGAATCCACTATCTCCAGAGGAGCTTCTCCATTTTTTGAACAAAGATAATTCTCAGGAAATTTGTTTTTTTTTTTCTCCTGATATCAAACCTATTTTTGCCTCTTTGAAAGGTCTGTGAATTATTCCTGATTCTACTTTCGGTGGCAAAATGAGTATAATCTCTCATCCACAAAGCATGCCCACAAATGCTTCAACATTCTGGCCTGAGACTTCTCTTTTCCAGGCTAAATATCTTCAGGTTCTCCCGCCTGTCCTCATATATCTGCCATGGATTCAAGGCTCTTCAACACCCTTGATACCCTACCCTAGAAACTCTCCAGTTTATCCATGTCCTTCTTAAATCATGATGCTTAGAACTGAAAACAATACCCTGACAAAGGCAGACTACAAAAACTATCCCCTACTTTCTTCCAGGAAATAGTTCCTCTTATTGTAGAATAAAACCACATGGGCTTTTTGGATGATATATCACACTGCACAATCATCTTGAGCTTTTGTTCTTGTTCAGTCCTTTCAGTGACCTTTGGCCTTTCATGACCCCATTTAGGGTTTTCTTGGCAAAGATACTAGAGTGGTTTGCAAACTCCTCCTCCAGCTCATTTTATAAATGAGGAAATTGAGGCAAAAGGGGTTAAGTGACTTGCCTAGAGTCACACAGCTAATAAATGTCTGAGACCAAATTTGAGCTCGGGAAGATGAAATCTTCCTGACTCCAAGCCCAGCACTTTTCCCCCTGTGCCACCTAGATGTCCTTTTCAAATAGAGGACATAGAGATACTAAACTGATAAGAACATATACTACATTTGATCTTAGCCAGAGGCTGAGAAACTTACAATCCACTAAAATGCTTTGACCTTTTTTTCTCTGAAAAATGGCTGTCCAATCATGTCTCCACTATCTTGTATTTTTAAAGCTGTTTTTTTTAAACACTTGGTGCCCTTTCCCCTGCCCCTGCCCTCACAGCATATTCACTGCTCCCGTGTCACAGCTACAATACTATTACCCATTTAGGCAATCTTGAGCCTTATCTTCTAGCTGCTTTTTATGCTTTGTGTTTCTTTGCCTGATCACAGGTGACTGAACATTGGTCACAAGGTGGATGTGTCCAGACATGAAGGCCATCTTGTGAGTCAGAGATCTTGAGATCCTGGACCCTAAGTTTGTGCTAGCTGGGTTTTTGGAAGAGTCCCTGGCACTGGTTCTTGGAAACAATGACCACTGGACAGAGGAGCTCAAAGTCCTGGCCATGATTGAACCCACAAGGAGTTGTATGGGCAGTGCAGAGCCAAAGTTTCCAAAGTTTCAAATAGCACATTGACAACAATGCAAAAAAACAATAAAAATGAAAACTCTTTACTCAACAGGATTAGAACTTAAATTTTGCTCTTTTTTTTCTCTTTAAACATTTTCTTAGTTTTTGTTTTATATTACCATCACTTCCCAAGGATCCCTTTACAATGACTTTTCCTGTAGATCTCCAACAGAACCCCGCTTAAAACAAAAAAGTACAATTAAGCAAAAGAAATCCATACATTGGCCATGTCTGACAATGCATGCCTCATTCTGAACTGATATTCTACCACTTTTTTTCACAACAGACAGGAGGAATGCTTAATTGTCAGTCCTCTGAAATCCTTTTTGGTCATTGGATTGAACATAGTTCTGAAGTCTTTCAATATTGTTTTCTTTTATATTATTGTGATTATATAAAATACTCTCCTAGTTCTGCTTATTTCTTCTTTTTTTCAGTTCATTCAGATCTTTTGGGTATCTTTCCCAGAATCCTATTTAACAGTTTTTTCCAGTGATTTTTTTTAGCCATCTCTCTCAATGGTGTATTCTGCTTCATTTTCTTTTCTTTTTCTTTCTCATTCCCACCAAAACAAACTCTTCTGATTCTTCTTCAGTCACATAATTTTTTCTCAAACTGAAAACAAAAATGGAAATCTGCAGATACCAAATAAAACACCCTTTTCTCAAATCATAGATTTCACACTTGAGGGAAGTATATATATTGCTGCTTCACATCATGTTGTCTGTCCAGTATAACATGCTAGGGTCACTGCAACTCTGGTCAAGATGCAGTTTGCAAGAAAGTGAGCTCAAGGTCAACATCAGATGGCCAAAGGGGAAGATTTTAAGTTTCTGAGTACAGCTCTACCAATGCTCACCAGCATTCAATCTCCCAGACAGGCCAGCTTCAGGACAAGACTCCCTCCACTTCTTATTCCTTAGGGCCTTCTCCAGTTAAAAAAAGTAAACACCGCCTCCCAATGAGTTCCTATACTTTTTCCTGATCTAATGGCTTATAAGACAGCCCTCCTAGGGCTATCATCACAACCTGCCATAAGTGCCTAGAACAGTCTAATTATTTGAATCTCTCAACAGACCTCTCTTCAATCATTGCTACCCTGCCTGAACTTACTCATTAATGGTTAACACATAATCACTCCCTTATAAGCTCCCTGTTCCAGTAATTGAAATTCATCCTCACAACTGTTATATAAACCACTTCCTCCATTCCCAGCTACTCACTTCCTCTATCATCAATCTCTACCCCCATCAAATGCCCCACTCTAGATCTTCCCATTCCTTCCACTGCGCATTCTGAAATGTCTATTCCATAATTACCCAATCTACTTCCATCTTAAACCTCTTTCTCACTCTTTCCACCTTCTGGTACTCACCGAGACCTGGCTGCCTCCTGATAACATTTCTTCCCTTGCTAACCTGTGCAGTACTGGCTACACTTTCTCTCATACTGGTCAAAATCCTCTTGCTACTATTGTCACTCAGTAACCTCTTATTCAAATATATCACTCAATCCAGATCCCAGTGACATATAACTATCAACCCACAGTATATTCTCCTTTCTTCTTCAAAGAATTCAATATCTGGCTCACAGTTTTTCTTTCCTCTCTAATTCCTGTCCTCATTCTAGGGGAACTAACAGATTTATGCTTCCCCAAATACCCTAAAGTTCAGTTCCTCAATCTATTCAATTCCCTTAACTCATTCCACTTCAGTCACACATATAAATGATCATGCCCTTGCTTTTTCCATTACCTAAAATATTTCCCTGGGTGATTAGGTGACACAGTGAATAGATCGCTGGGTCTGAGTTAGGAAGACTCATCTTCCTGAGTTCAAATCTGGCCTCAGATACTTCCTAGCTGTGTGACCTTGGGCAAGTCACTTCACCCTGATTGCCTCAGTTCCTCATCTGTAAAATAAGCTGGAGAAGGAAATGGCAAATCACTCTAGTATCTTTGCCAAGAAAATTCCAAAAAATCATGAAGAGTCAGACATGACTGAAGAACAACAAAAATACTTCCTTATTCACAAACTCCAGAGTTTCTTTATCTGATCATAATCTTTATCATTCCAACATTCCCTATAACCCTTAACCTAGTTCTTAGTTCTCACCATGTACTCCAAGCCCTTCACTCCTAAATCTTCTTTAGGATATTACCCCTGCACTGGTTACATTCTTCTTCCTTTCATATCTTCACTCCTTGGCAAACTAATTCAACCATGCACTATCTTCTATGGTTGAATTAATTGCTCCCTTGTCCAAAATGTTGATCAAGTTTATTGGGATGGCCTCCTAATTGATGTCCCCATTTTGTCTCTTCTTACTCCAATCCTTCTTTCATAGAGCTACTAAAGTGATTTTCCTAAAGTGTGGGTACAGTCATCACACACACATATACACACACACATCCCAACTCAGTGAACTCCAGTGGCTCCTATTATCTCCAGGATCAAAATGAATGCTGCTAATTTATTATTCAATGAACAGCAAAGGTATCACCACCAAAAAGCAAATTATGGTAGAATTAAAACTTGTTTATTAGCAAAATTACTGTCTACCAAAAAAAGGAAATAGAAATAGGAAATATTTTCTATATGTAGTTATGTTGTTCTACATATAACATTATGCTGTATCATATAATGTGTATTTATTATTATATTACATTAATAGAACTGGTAAAATCAGGTGAATCCACAGAACTTAAACAGGATTCACAACATCCTTACTGGATGGTTGAATATTACAGTCATCCTCCTGTTTGTTAACATACCTGTGTTATATACTGTAATATTGACTTCCAGGACTGAATGTAAATTGCAATGAAATCTTCTCCCAGTCTTTATAATTTGGTATTCTAAAGTCTTTTGGCTGGGAGACATCAAAGAAGCATTTGACATTCTCTTCTGCCAATTCGGTAGCATGCTTCTTAGCTTCATTCATCAATATCTCTTCTTCCTTTCGACAATATAGTTTCCAGAACTTAAGGTGAAGAAAATTAACTGGAGATTGGCATCTAGTGATGGACGTGAAAATCAGAAGAGCAATCACAACAAGAGCTATCAGGGTCCAACCTGCCACCTGCAGGACACAGCACAAAATGACATCATTTGGGTTACAATTTAATTTTAAAAGAAATAGAAAATTAATCTCTTCTGAAAAGTTTATTGTTCACAAGGATGGGGAATTCTTCCTGGAGAGAAACTTTATGAACACAACGAATGTGGTGAAACTTTTGGCCACACCTAACAGCTAACTTGATATCAGACAATTCATATAGGAGAGAAGTTTTCAGTATTTAATACAGGTGGGATGGCCTCCTGTTAGAACAAATAATTTAGACCATCAGAATTCAGCCTCTGAGACTTTCATCCCAGCCCATGTGGACAAATTAATGTTCTCACCTCTGTTCCTGGAATGTTCTCCTTCCTAAGCTTTCCCTTCTGGAATCTCTGCCTATTGAATCTCTCTCAAGCCTTAAAAACCTCACTCAAATTCCACCTCTTCAACAAAACCATTCCTAATTACCTACTCCAGGCTTAGCTCGTGTGTCATCTTCTGCAAGAGACCTTTCTGGATTCATTCAGTTGATAGTCTCTCTCCATCCCCTCCCCCATGCTTGGCATTTATTTTGTACGAATTATATATTTGCTTATGTGTATAAATATTGTTTCCCCCTTGAAGAGTGTGAGCTCTGCATGACAGATTTTTGTTAATCTCCAGCACTTAGTGCCTGACACATAGCAAATGCTTGATAAATTATGCTTAAATTAGAGAAACTAGAGAGCAGTATTGCCATCATTCACAAGAGGCACCTGTTATTTGTGGAGTCATTCATATTTCCAGGAATGTCAGGGCACTAGGGGAAAGAACCCAAACCATATACCCTTAAATGGAAGCTTCCTTCAAGTCCCAACTAAAATCTCACTTTCTACAGGGAACCTTCCCTAAATTTTCTTAATTCCAGTGCTTTCTCTCTTTTAATTATTTCCTAATTATCCTTTATATAGCTTGCTTTGTGCATAGCTGTTTGCCTATTGTCTCCCCCATTAGATTGTGAGCTCCTTTAGGGCAGCAACTATCTTTTGCCTCTTTTTGTATCCCCAGTGTTTAACATGGTGCCTGGCACATAGTAGGCACTTAATAAATGTTAATTGGTTGATTACTTATTGATTGAAAATATAAATTTCATGTGTCTCACATTACAACCCAGACAGGGTACACTGCTCATAGTAAAAACATTAGGATTACTCTTCCTGTCGTTTAGTAAGATTATTTCTTTGTATGTTGGAAGATTCTAGGTATGAGACAAAACAATTCTTTCATCTTTTTTTTTTTTTTTGCAAAGAGAACTTAAAATTCACTTATTCCTTGGCCATTTATTTAGAGTTATTGAATTCATAGCACTGATAGGTGCCTGGGGAAGTACATTACAAAGATTAGATTAGAGACTCTCAGCCAGCTTACATTCTATAAGGGAATTATTCCTAGTTAGGGAATAATACACAAACATGAAACATGCATTTGAGAGCAGGTGAAACAAAGCCTGAGGAAGAAAGTTATTTTGTGATAAAGGAATCATTTGTTCATTCAATAAACATTTAATAAGCCCACAATGTGCCAGGTAGCCTTCCTGAAAACGATAGCATTTGAGTTAGACTGAGTGGAAGGTCACAGGTTTCTACTTCCATTCATGTGTGCTAGTTGAATCTCTCTATAAACTACCTCTTTCCTCTCTTCTATCTTTCCATCGCCTCTCTCTCCAACCCTTCCCCAACCCTGGCTTTTGTGACTAGCATCTCTCCACTTTCTTCCCAATGAGCTGAAATTATGAGGAGTTTTCACTTGGGAATGCGCTTTGAGTTCCTTCGAGAAATCCTGGATCCACTCCGGCTTTGCTTTTTGGCAGGGCACTTGTGGCAGCTGCTTGGTACAATTGACCTCTTGATTGGGCACAACTGCCGAGATACCCAGGTGCTCCCACTGGCTGCGCACTCATAGAAACCTCCCCCGAGTAATGCCACTGCGATCCAAGTGATGGGTGCCACAGCAGCGGCCAAGGTGAAGTGACAGTATGTCACCATCCCCATGCACAAGTCCCGGCCAGCTTCACTGGGCTCTTCTTCCTCACCGCCCGGCGCACAGCAACCTGTCATGAGCCGCTTGGCCCGGGTGCTCAGCAGGCAGCCCAGAAGGAAGAGGACCAGAGCGGGAACCAGGAGGAAGATGAGGGAATAGGGAAGGTTCCAGGTAGCGCTGCAGGGGCACTGGAACACTACGCTGGATAAGAGACTCTCCCCGCCAGCTGCCAGCAGGCTCAAGAAGCTATAGCCTAAAACAGTGTGGTATTTGACGAACAGGTCCAACACTCTTTACTCTCTGCAGTAGGGCAAGGGGAAGACAAGACCACGTGGATATGTGTGAGAGGGTTGGAGAGAGAGATTTTCCAATTTTTGTAATCTGTACATAGGGGAAGTGGACTATTACATAAGTTTTAAAGTTTCGCTTTCTTAGATGGTAACCCAGCTGAATTTTGTTTAAATTCACACAGGCCCAAGAGAACAGAAGCAATTCCCTTATTGCCCCTTCTTTGATAGACATACAGTCTCCCCACTTTTTTTTATGAGATGGAAAAACTGCAACTGAAGAAACTAGACCATTTATTCTTCTGCAAAAGTGAAGATAATTTAGTATAAATAACCTTATCTGCTGCTTCAACTATTCCCCCATGATACTTTATCCCCAAACTTAATAACTTCAGGTCACCCTTACTTGATTTAAAAATCGAGGATCCAAAGCTTTCCAAAAGTATCTCTGGGTGCTGATTCATTCCTACTTCTCCTGGGGGCCCGGGCCGATTTGGGGTTCCCTTCTCCCTGCCTTCGAAAACCTGGGAAGAGCGGGAGTCAGGCGATTGAGGGTGGGGTAGCCTTTCAGGACAGCGCGCTTGCGCAGTGCTCTCTCCCGGCAGGAGGAGTAGGTGAGAAGAAGCTGCTGCTGCTGCTGCTGCTGCTGCTGCTGCTGCAGTTGGCGGTGGCCTAGGTACCTGCTGCTGCGGGGGGGGCGGGTGGGGGTACTTCCGGCGTTCCAGGTGCCCCCAGGGGCGGGTCGGACCAAGGTGCTGGGCCCAAATGCTGCGTTTTGAGGCTGCCCCAGGCCCCTCTTCATTTCTTGGGCTCGGCTCAGGTTTTGTTTTCGTGCTGCTGACCTAGGTACCCCGGTTGTAGCCTGAGATCTCATCCCGAGGCTGAAATGAGGGAGGCAGGGCGACCCCGACAGCTGCCTGCTCCCACTCCTTTCCTAAAGATGGGGGGAGGAGAGGGATCGAAAGATGGTCTGCTTACTGAAGCCGCCCCTAGGGGATGGGGATTTTTCCCCTGTTCACATCACCTACCAGCTGTGTACTCACCTTCCTGAACCTCAGTGGCCTGACTGGTAAAATGGGTATCCATTTAACCTCGAGATATCCTGCTAGGTGCTGGAGATGCAAAAGAAAACGTGAATTGCTGCCCTCTTGGAGTTTCAGTTCTACCTGAGGAAGACAAAATAGGTTCAGAGATTTTGAACTAAAAGGGACCTTAGAGGTAGTGAATCCCACACGTCTTACCATCGAGGGAACTCTTAGACACTTGTGTTTTGCCGAAGGTAAGCGGCAAGTCCAGCATTTGATCCTAGGCTCTCAGCTTCCAGATACCAGGATCTCCTTTCCCTTCACTGGTAAAGGAGTGATAAGAAAGGTAACAATATGTGTGTGTGTGTGTGTGCGTGTGTGTGTGTGTGTGTGTGTGTGTGTGTGTGTGTGTGTGTGTGTG